>NW_016160698.1:43994-60500 GCF_001687245.7 Rhagoletis zephyria | reverse complement strand
CGGAGACGCCGAGGCATACTATGGCATTGCTTTTTACATTCCCTTCCTTAATACATATATTGCTCATTTGAAAAGCCGGTTCCTAAACTATAAATCAGTTTTAGAGAATTTTTGTGTTTTGTTTCAAAGTACGATTTTAAAGAAAAAAAACTGTAGAATTGTTTGCGTTCTATGAACTTTCTTGTGGAGGTAAGAATGTGGAAACAAAGAATTTCAGACGAACATTTTCGAAATGCTCTCGAAGCATTACAAATAGTAAATACAACGTCTTTTGTGAATGTTTTTAGATCTTACGTACATAAATTTTGCACGTTTCAATAACTACACCTTTACGAAGTTTTTCATGCCTGAAAAGGACTAAAACCTCCTTCAGAGATACAACAAGTCAAGAAAGGCTCAACGGTCTAGCATCTATGAATATTTATTCACAAAGATATTAATTTTTCAGTTGACAAAGTTCTAAAAGAATAAAAAAAACGTGAAAAACCTTCGTTTAATTGATTTATCAGTAAAAAGAAAAATTGAATGTGTTAAAAATTATTAACATGTTTTATAAATAAAGCGAAAAATTGAATGTATTTAAAAATTTCGTGTTTTAACACTTTATTGCGCATACTTTTTTCTAAAGAACCCTTTTTCTATACCCATATTACTGAACTATTTTTCTTCGATTCGAGTCACACCGTAACCATTATTTATGAGCGGATATGGCTTATATACGAGATACGTATTGGTAACGGAAGGGGCAATACTACTGCAAAAAGAGCCGCCAGGTGGCGTACCATGACGTATGTCGAGTTATTACTAAAAATCGTCAAGTGAGAAAAAGTGCAGTGAATGTCCGATTATGTCGACGTGGTGGACCACCGAGTATGTCGAACTCCCGTTTGTTCCGAAGAGTTAAATTTCCATTCGGAGACACCAGGATTGAGTTATCTATCTCAAATGACCACCGTTAAATCAACCATCAGAACCAATGCCCTATAAGACATTTAAGGTATTTCGTCTGGAATAAGTCTATGTATAGTAGTAGAACGATAATACTCACCCATTTTGAAATGGCCACTAACTATACTATATAGTTTCCTGGACAGATTCACTATCGAACCAGAACATTGTTGCTACGAGGGAGTGAACCCGAAGCAGACCCGGCGAACTTCGTCCCGCTCAAAATTAATTTTTTTATTGAAACATTTGGTCCAACGTTTTCGCCACATTCACATTTTGGTCTTGTGGTCGGCAATGAAGGATTGCCGTCTTAAATTACCTGACGAAAGCGTTATACCGGGAAGAAGTCCTTGCGGCTCGATGTTGAATCGTCCTTGAATCTGTATAGTATAGTTGGTGGCAATTTCCTAACTGGTGAGTATCACTGGTCCCCTTTCTGTTTAGTCACCGTAAAGCAAGGACCGCAATGGTTCTGATGGTTGATTTACCGGGGGTAATTTGACTTTGATCCCTGATGCCTCCGAATTGACGATTTTTGGCAATAACTCGGCTCCAGCGCCACCTTGCGCATCTTTGTTTACAAGAGTATTGCCCCTATCGTTACCAAGACTCCAGCGCCACCTGGCGTTTTAAGTTGTGAACTTAAACTGCACAGGGACCTACTCAAACACATAAAAAAAATGTCATTAAAATCGTTTCGGTCGTTTAGGAGGAGTTCACCCACCAGAATAAGTCTTTTACATACTGACACTCTTCGGAATTTTTTCCCATACAAAAAAAACTATCACGCATTCGCTATACATCATCAGCGAAAAAATTCTCAAAAATCAACGGCAACTGATAGCCATTTAAAACTTGCACTTTATGAAATTAAAATTGAGTGAACTACAAAACTGCATACTCAAAATTAGTTGCCATTTGATGCAAAATGAACTATATTTCTATAAAAAATTAACAAAAAAATATATTATGAAAAAACACTGTATTCTGGGTGTATATATTTACAGATAGGTAAAGGTTTGGAAAGCGCTACGCCCCCTTTTCCAGTAGCCCAAAAATCTGTATACCAACTTTGAGGACACAAATACTTCCAGAGATATACGGTATGGAAAACTCGATATGTATGGTGATGCCACGCTCCCTTAATATATCGAAAGTCGGCAGTAAGTGACCAAAATTTCAAAAAAATTGGTACAGCCGTTCGCGAGATCACCTCTTATAAAAAGAAGAAGCTTCTCTTTATATAATTAGTGTAGGTAACACAGGGCAACAGCGATTTTGATGCGGCAAATGTTAAAGCTTTTTTTGGTAGACTTTTTGTGCTGATTACGAATCCATAAGTATAAAACTTCCATCAGATCCAGATTTAAGCCTAAGTGGAAGGTTCTATAACCTTTTATTTCCTTGCTAGAGCTTCTCAAATATTGCAAAAAACGTGATTTTAAGCTGATGGAAACTTTGTGCTTACGGATTCGTAATCAACACAAAAAAATCTGTCAAAAATATTGTCAACATTTGCTGCACACAATTTTTTCCATTTTTGTTGGCCTGTGTAATAAGTATTGTTAAATAGCCAATACCCGCATGTAAAACAATGACTGAATTCTATTCTACGCATATCTATAATACGGGTATCGAATTTCAAGCAAATCGGACCATAAATAAGATTTTTTGGAATAGATCGGTTTCTGGTCCACCTATCAGAAAAAATATCCTATACGTTTACCCAGGCAATAAGCTACCTACGTACCAAATTTCAAGAAAATCGGACCATAAATCAGACTATTTCGAATAGAACGGTCCCTGGCCCAGTTAACGGAAAAATGGATCCTATATGCTAATCTAGGCAAAAGGCTACCTACGTACCAAATGCATTTTTAGCGTAGCTCGACCCTTGCGCCACCTATCGAAAAAATTAAAACTTTGTGCACTCCTCCTTCTAAACACCTTTCCAAAAAAGTGGCAACCATTTGAATTGGTTATGAAACATAGGAGAAAATTGTTCCCAATTGATTCATGCTGACAATGAAATTCACAATTATCCAACATTATTCAAGTTTCAAAACGAATTTTCCACCATTACATCGTCCAAAATCATCAAATCATGCGATAAAATGCGAAATTTCGTCGAAAAAAACAAATTTTTCGCATTCTTCCGGATTTCTCCGATTTTTCCTCTTAAAATTTTCTATTTCTCCATTCGAAAGCCAATTAGAAGGAATTGCACACAAAATTCCATGCAAAAAAGTAAATTTTCGATTTTTCCAATTTCCCGACTCTCCCAGAAAGTTTCCACAAAATTTTCTTTCGTAAAAAGCTTCTCCTGGCAATTAAGAATAACCAAGAATTTTAGCCAAATCGGCCCAACCGTTCTCAATTGATGAATTACTATCAGAGCTGGGTAAATGCAATTACATTACAATTACAATTAAATTCTTCAGTAATTGTAATTAGGAATCAATTCCTTCAGTTCACAGTAAAGGAATCGGTTACTTTCTCAATTCCTTGAAGTAATTTCATATGGAATTGTTTTTTTTTTTAAATTTCATTACAACGAATTTCATATTGTAATTGGAATAAATTGCGTGAAAGGAATTGAAAATGTAATTAATTTTTTTTTCGAATTCCATTCCTCAAAGTAGTTTAAAAAGTAAACGAAAAATGTATAAAAAGATTTTACTGTTGAATTGCAGTAGCTTTGTTAAATTTCGTGGTTGCTAACTGCTTTGAATAAATAACTTATACCTAGTTACTAACTGGACTTTAAGAAAGCTGAATAAAGCTGTCCAGTTTATAGTGTAACCGTTAAATTTTCCAGATGAGACCCGTAAATGTCGCAGCAGGCATAACCCGCCCGAATACTTTCATGCTCGCCTTTCGGTGAAGAACAGTCCGGACTCTTGCTGCCTTGGGCACTGCTGTTCTCTTAGACTAATCCCTGCGTATCTATAAAAATGCACTGACTTAATTGTGTACATTATGGTACCCTTAATGCTACCCAAAATGGCGTGCCTTCTGGGGCCTTTGAAGTACTCTTACTGGTATCCTGCGTTACAAATGAGGATAGAGTCCGCTTGAATTACGGGCCCTGTCGGACTGGAGATCCTACCTCCAAAGAGTTTTATAAACAAATTGCATTGCTATGGCTAAATTTTGATAAGGACGCTACAATTACATAAAAAACGCCGAGACACGTAAAATTAATTTTGGGTAGTAGGTTACGGATTGTATACCGGGTTATTAGATAAGGTCATTTAGTCGTTATTTTCATTTTTTGCAAATGAAAAAAATTCAAACTTTAACATGGAAAAAGTTACTCATACGCCATGTATGAGTACTAGGGATGCCAATCCCGGGATCCCGGTGTTTTTGACGTCCCGGAAATCCTGGGATTTGCTTGAATTAATCCCGGGATCCCGAAACTTTTGAAATATCGAATTGATAGTAAGAATTTGTTTATGAATTTTGAAGTATGATTTTTGTAAAATGCCGTTTTGACTGCAATAAACAAAAAGCTTGAAACTGTACTTTTAAATTGCAGTCTGAGCCTTTTTTGAAGAAGATTTCAATGAATTTACTCATAGCGTCGCTAATGTAAACGAAACAGAGAGTTTTAAGGAAAAGTTAGATAAGTTTTTAGATCAATCTACTCAAAACTTCCTCAAATCGAAAAACGAGAGACGTGCTGGTAAAAGAAGTTCAAATATTTTGTAATGGAGGAGATAGGCGTCATTATCTTCAAATGGATTATGTCTACCTTTTGGCAGTTCAGCCTAAAAGTGTTGATGCCGAAATATGTTTTTCATCAGTAGGTTTTGTATGTAAAAACTGCCAACTTCAAGCTTAGAAGACTCCGCTTTGAATGCTTTGCTGCTCTTATGAAAACATTTTAAGTGCAATAATAACAACAGTGGAAAAAAGGGGTGTGTGTTTTTAACCACATAGAGTAGAATAAACATGTTTAGAAAACTGTTTTTGTATATTTTTGTTTTATGTTTTTTTTTATTAATCGTTACTTTCAAAAGTACCTGGTATTTAAATTATTATAGTGATGTATATGTTCCTCAATCACATGGTCTTTTTAATTCAATTAAAAAAATGTTTTACTTTAAAATTTTTCTGATTGAATAAATAAATATCGCGAGCTTAGAGTGAAAAGTTGCTAAGTCCCAATTTAAAAATTGTACAGGGGAGGAAAAAACTTCGTATAGCCATTTTCTTCAAGTATTTCGCAAAACTTTGAATACAACATTTTGCCTGTTTAAAGCAAAGCAAAACTCCATACGAATCAGAGGGATTCGATCTTTATTAAAAGATTTCGAACTTTTTTGGCCTTATCGAATTTTCGGAGCTTTTTTGGCCTTAGCAATTTTTCCTTTCATTGAATATAAACGAAAAAACGTGAAACAAGGACCTTTACCCCTTTCGAAACGATCCAATATTAATTTATCTAGCCTACTATATCAAAATATGATTTTTCATTAAAAGTGAAGTTAGCAACTTTTCACTCTAAGCTAGCGATATATGAGTTTTACAATCAGTCTATCGTAAATTTTAAATAGTTTTATTTCATGGTATGTTTAAATGCTTTCAGATATTGAATTTTTACTCATATTCATAAAATTTATGACTCAATTTGACCTAAAAAATATCCCGAAATCCCGGGATCCCAATTTTCCTGATATTTTGGCATCCCTAATGAGTACGTTCAAGTACACTATGGCGTAGGAGTAACATTATTTCCTGCTAGTATTTCATACAAAAAATTCTTGCACTTTCACTTAACCCTTGCAAACTTGTTTATTTATCCATCGATTTTCATCGTTAGTAGTGTTTTAAGCTGCAAAGCAAGCATATATTGCCTATTATATACTAATATATGTAGGATGGCTCTTCAGAATTATAGTCATTTTTAATGTTAAATATGTATAATAATAAATTTTATTCACATTAACCGTTTACATTTTCACTTATTAACTACAATTTAATAGGGTTGAAGCCCGTCTAAGTGGTCCGACGCCTTCGATCTTAAGAACGCGAATGCTTGTCTGTCTTGTCGGTCTTCTAACGTCATGTCCCTTTCGTCAAATCATTAGACCAGTTCTATTCCTTTATTCGTTATGTAGGGCTGCATTTCTAGGTTACTAATGCTTGATGGCCAATTAGTGCTAGCATCGCAGGTACTTTCCGTAAACTAATCCCACATATATATTTTGAAAGCCGTTTTTTCTGTTCGCAAAGCTCGAGAAAGGCCGTACCAATTTTTTTTTAAATTTCGAAATCTACTGCAGACTTTCCTATGATGGTTATAGGCTAAAGAAGTTTCGATATAGAAAGGGGGGCGTGGCACCTCCCATACTCCCAATAAAATTGCGGTTTTAGTTTTTCACTCTGACGCCAGTAATTCAAAAATGATTTAAAAAATTCTTGCTTGGAGAAGAAGTATGTGTATAAAATTAATGAGGAAATCCTGTAGAATTTAAACAGATTCAAGTCTCTGGTGCAGAAGGGCTGGTAAATATTGCAAATGTCATTTTAAAATTTTATCCTTGAAATTTTGCAATATTTGTTTTTAAAAAAATTATATGTTAAGGGCTTATATAAACTCGACAATATGCTCGAATTTCGTTCTTCTAACTTTGTCAGCTTAAAAATTACCTATTCGTCCTTGTGAATCCAAAAAATTAAAATTTTTTAAATTGTAAAGAAATTTCCTATTGCATTTGTTACCCATATTTTTATTCTACATTGCATTGAATTTTTGATGTGTACACATCTTTGGTTTCGGTAGGCGTAAAATTTGCGAAGCTGTAACGCATAGCCCAGTAGAAAATTTCGAAGGGCATAAAATTCATAAAATAAGCATACAATTTTAATTTCATTAGAACCACCCTGTGTTTACTTGCTATTGTAAATGGTTGCATACATTTAGGCATATGAATAGTAACAGGAAATGCGCTGCGATTGTTTATTACTTCCGATTATGCAAACTCCGCACATGCATAAGTTTGTATGTACATACATATATATGTATGAACTCATTTGGTGCAACTGGTTTTGATATTCGTAGATGGTTTTAGGCATAGGTTTAGTAGTCTATTTTGATAAAAAAGCAAGGTGAAAATTAAAAAAAATACTGAAATCATTTTAACTGGGACCGTTGATAACTGATGAACATACATGCATATATGTATGTATAATATACATATGTATGTATGATATAATAGCTGTGATCCAATACTTTTCGTGTTAAATATGAATCTCTGAAGTGAGAGTAAAAAGTGAGTAACAGCAACACGTACGGAACAAAAAAAGCATCGGGTAAAATCTTGCAACTTCAATCTCCACACAACTCACCAAAAATCGCTCTCATTTACATGAACCACAGATTACATTCCGGAAAGAAAAACTAAATTTAGGAATATAAACAAATAGAAGTGCTCAAACTATAAGCTGAAGAACAGTAATTGACGAGGTGTTTTCAAGATATTTTAACGCCCTTCAGTCACAAGTATATACAAGTATCATATTTTATCAACCATACCGATAATTTCATGTACTAAAAGATTTAAAAATGAAAATGAATAAAAACATTAAATCAGCAAAATGAATAAAATTAAGTGAAATTAATGTTTAATTTCTAACCTAACCTACACGTGTATGTATGTAACTGAATCGCCTGAGAATAGCTTTACATATAAAAAGATTATCCACATTTTCGAGCTTAACTCCCTAATATGTAGCTTTGATTGCGTACTTTTAGGCTTTGCCGTTCGCATATGTTTACACATCAAATTTCATGAGTACTTAGTANAATTTTTTTTTAAATTTCGAAATCTACTGCAGACTTTCCTATGATGGTTATAGGCTAAAGAAGTTTCGATATAGAAAGGGGGGCGTGGCACCTCCCATACTCCCAATAAAATTGCGGTTTTAGTTTTTCACTCTGACGCCAGTAATTCAAAAATGATTTAAAAAATTCTTGCTTGGAGAAGAAGTATGTGTATAAAATTAATGAGGAAATCCTGTAGAATTTAAACAGATTCAAGTCTCTGGTGCAGAAGGGCTGGTAAATATTGCAAATGTCATTTTAAAATTTTATCCTTGAAATTTTGCAATATTTGTTTTTAAAAAAATTATATGTTAAGGGCTTATATAAACTCGACAATATGCTCGAATTTCGTTCTTCTAACTTTGTCAGCTTAAAAATTACCTATTCGTCCTTGTGAATCCAAAAAATTAAAATTTTTTAAATTGTAAAGAAATTTCCTATTGCATTTGTTACCCATATTTTTATTCTACATTGCATTGAATTTTTGATGTGTACACATCTTTGGTTTCGGTAGGCGTAAAATTTGCGAAGCTGTAACGCATAGCCCAGTAGAAAATTTCGAAGGGCATAAAATTCATAAAATAAGCATACAATTTTAATTTCATTAGAACCACCCTGTGTTTACTTGCTATTGTAAATGGTTGCATACATTTAGGCATATGAATAGTAACAGGAAATGCGCTGCGATTGTTTATTACTTCCGATTATGCAAACTCCGCACATGCATAAGTTTGTATGTACATACATATATATGTATGAACTCATTTGGTGCAACTGGTTTTGATATTCGTAGATGGTTTTAGGCATAGGTTTAGTAGTCTATTTTGATAAAAAAGCAAGGTGAAAATTAAAAAAAATACTGAAATCATTTTAACTGGGACCGTTGATAACTGATGAACATACATGCATATATGTATGTATAATATACATATGTATGTATGATATAATAGCTGTGATCCAATACTTTTCGTGTTAAATATGAATCTCTGAAGTGAGAGTAAAAAGTGAGTAACAGCAACACGTACGGAACAAAAAAAGCATCGGGTAAAATCTTGCAACTTCAATCTCCACACAACTCACCAAAAATCGCTCTCATTTACATGAACCACAGATTACATTCCGGAAAGAAAAACTAAATTTAGGAATATAAACAAATAGAAGTGCTCAAACTATAAGCTGAAGAACAGTAATTGACGAGGTGTTTTCAAGATATTTTAACGCCCTTCAGTCACAAGTATATACAAGTATCATATTTTATCAACCATACCGATAATTTCATGTACTAAAAGATTTAAAAATGAAAATGAATAAAAACATTAAATCAGCAAAATGAATAAAATTAAGTGAAATTAATGTTTAATTTCTAACCTAACCTACACGTGTATGTATGTAACTGAATCGCCTGAGAATAGCTTTACATATAAAAAGATTATCCACATTTTCGAGCTTAACTCCCTAATATGTAGCTTTGATTGCGTACTTTTAGGCTTTGCCGTTCGCATATGTTTACACATCAAATTTCATGAGTACTTAGTACTCACGCCTTTTTTTTAATTTTTGGAATTACTCATATCTTTGAAATTACAAAGTCCTTCAAAATAAATCCAGCGTTCAGAGAGAAAAAATAAAAACGCCACTTTAAATCAAAAAGTAGGTTTCAAACCCATTTATTTATTATTTATTTCATGGTAGGAGAAATAATCCCGGGATTGTGACAACGCCATCCCGAAAATTCCGGGATCGGAAAAAGCCGAAAAATTAACATCCCTATTCCTAACTCATGTTTTATTAAAGGTTTGATTTAAAAAAATGTCGAAGAGTAATGAAAAGCTGGCAACTGCTTTCATATCATGCCGAAAATTCAGATGGATTGAAATTTTTTGTGAGCTTGGCTTTTTAATATATAAATCGAGATCCGGAGGGCTGGCTGCTTAATAGCGGTCTTGACCACGCGTTTTAGCATTAAAGATGTCAACTAAAACCGATTACTCAACATACTTCAGATGACTTGAAATTTTGACAGAATTTTGTTTACGGCATATAGAAGACGAATTCAAGGGTGCCTGCCAATTCTAGTGGTCACAAAGTACTGCCAGCCCCTGTTGAAAGTGCATTGTTGCAATTATAAGTCCACTTACTGTCATACATAGACGGGCTGTCCTTTTGACAGCACATTAGTAATATTATAAATAGATGAGATGTCTGCAGATAGCCGATGGTGACATCATATGTATGAAAAACGTAATTTCCGCGAGCCCGCACGCCCGAGAGAAAATGTCCATCGTTCGTATGCCATGGCGTATGAGTTATGTATCAACACCAATATCACTGGATCACAAATTTTAGTTTGGTTTTTGTTCTCCAGACGCCACTATCCCATTTCCATGTAGAACTGCTCGGTGATTCCGAAAATCGAGTTAATTTTTTTTTTCTATGGATAAGTTTTCGAGATATTTGCAATTTACCGTTATTCAGCTTAAAACAAAAAGTGGTTCCACTTAATCACGTATATCTTACGAACCAATTTAACTATCTGAAAGTGAGATACGTCAAATCAAAGCTAATGAAATTCTTCATATATACATCACTTTCCGATAGGACTGATGGTTTCTGACAAATTAGTTAATCATTCTAGTTTTTTTATTTTTAAATGAAAAAATACCTTTCCATTGCAAAAAGAATTATCGAAATCGGTTGACGTGGTCCAAAGTTATGCGGTAACATACATAAAAAAAAAACATATTCCGACGAACTGATAACCTCCTCCTTTTTTGGAAATCGGTTAAAAAAGTAACAGGTTCTGTGCCAAATTTTTGCATTTGTGCTAAAGCCTGTTCTGGTACAGAAAAAATCAAGTTACTAATAAGAAAAGCGATGGATAAATAATGAAGAAATTAGTGGTCAAATGAAAATGCGTAAAGATTTTTTGTATGAAATAAGAGCAGAAAAGCGTGTTACTCAGGTGTACGTGGTGTATGAGTAACTTTCTTTCCTTCTCATTTTATATACAAAAAATCTTTGCGTATTTTCATTTGACAACTCATTACTTCTTTATTTATCCCTCGCTTTCCTTCATTAGTAACTTGATTTTTTTTGTAACAGAACAGCAACTGTTATTTTTAAAATTTTTCTTGTGTTAAAGTTTGATTATTTTAAATTTAAAAAAAGTAATAAAAAATTCTGGAATGTTTAATTAATTCGTCAGAAACTATCAATTCTTTCGGAAAGTGATATATATATGCAGGGGCGGCGGAAGACGTGGTTATATTGGGTAGTGCTACCCACCTGAAAATTTATTTTTAGAAGAAAAATAAGTCCAATTGAAAATCCTGTATTACCCACACCTGAAGAGTATTTTCGGAAGATATGTATATTACGTAATTTTTGATCAAGTTATTTGCTCCCTGACAAGTAGATTTGATACTGAATCGGTGGGATATTAGATTTTAAGAAAATCGTCACGTTTTGTAATGGTGGTTTTGACGAATGCAGACTCAATAGCGATAAAGATAAAGATCTGAAGTGTATTTAGACCATAAACCGTTATAAATCTTAAAAATTGTAAAAAAACCTTGAAAGACGTTAAAAATAGCAAAATCGGTAGCGATTGAACCAATCGTGCTCATATACCCGTCGTTGTATGTGTAACGTATACGCCCCGTAGCACCAGACACAGTCAGCTAATACGTTTACTCGCTCGCCATAACTTCTATTTTTAACATTTTTCAAGGTTTTTTAACATTTTTTTAAATTTAGAACGGTTTATGGTCTAAATACACTTCAGATTTGTATTTAACGGATCAAAATACTTGCTTGGTTCAGATTCATACATTTTTTTTATTACCATTTATCCCACTTTAGCAATTTTTACAATTTACTCGATATTGAAGGGTGTACGGCCCACACTGACTTAAAATTCGGATTCAGCGGGTCAAAATACATGCCGGTAGGTAGGTGGTGTCGGATGTACAACCAATTTTATTTTATTTTTGTGCCGGTGTTATTAATATTTACATAGCTTTGGTTGTAACAAATTAAGAAGATAATATTTTAAAAACTAAAAATTCATAAAAAATGATTTTTGATAATATCATGTAGAGTCTTCTCCGCTCTCTATAAATCGTTTACGCGCTGCGACATAAAATTTATAAAATTCCGTAATGGTAGTGCTGCGATAACATTACACCAAATATACTCTAGAACTCAATTCGACTTAAGAAATGCATTGGCAGTCCAAGTGCCCACGATTTGAAAAGAGAGTTTATTTCCCCTACAGCTCTTTAAAATTTTTTCTTTCTGCAGAAAATTCAAATTGTACTAATGGTTCCTGTTTAATAATAAATGAAATGAAAATGAAATGTTATTCTTCACCATTAATTTATTTTTCTTAAATTCGGGAAAATGATTCAGAATATGGTACCATTAGTTACATTTTCCAAACTATATATCAGTGGTCATAAGCAATAACCGCCTAAGTCGAAAAACCTGAATTCGAGGAAAACCGTTTAAAACATTTGGGTTGTAATGTTAACCTTATGGGGAAACCAAAATATGTTCGTCTTTAACTTTTTAAATAGCCGAGATGGCCAGATAGGGACTTCACATACGCATGGAATAGTGGTTGCAGAATACGATAGCATATATAACTCAATTCTTTCTTAAGTCGACTTAGGCGGTTGTTGTTTATGACCACAGATATTATACTTATTTACCACGAATAAGAAGCCAATAATATTAAGAATTCACATAATGAAATTCCGCCCTGGTACTTTCCTTTTATCTGTCTGTATTTCAATGTCCGCAACTGTATTTGGAAAACCATACAAAAATAAACGCTAAATATTTAAAAATGTGAACGTAAAACATATCTCGTTGCGGCAATGGAGACGGTTATGATTTAGCAACTGGATTTATTAAATCTTAATAGATAAATCTCTCAATGGAGACATAGTATTAAGGCAAATAATTTTTTTCTTGTTATTTAAAGACTTTATTTTTTATATGTAGATATTTATAAGTTTGATTTGGTAACTCTTATAAGGGAAATTCAACCGGCAATTGTTTTGCCCACGCTACTATTATAGGGCCCCTAAACCACACAAAAACATTGCACAATATCGGGCTTGCGTCGGTCGTTTGTGTGGTGTATCTGGATGTTTGTACTAAATTACACAGTTATTGCGCTAAAATCAAAATCATTTTATTGGTTTGCTTAAATATGCTGGTTTTATTGTACAACAACTTGTGTGGCGACTACTGCGAAATTTTTAGTCTAGTTTTGATCTTGGTGTCCAGATATTGCTGTGAAATATGGATAAGAGCGTAAAAAAATATTAAAATTTTGTTTAATATTCTTTATTCCCTTTTTCTTTTATTCATTTTACAGCTGAAGCTATCAAAATATACAACACACATACATGTTTCTTGCACATATTTACTTGAGCAACGTTTCTCCAAAATAAGGTTTCTGCAATTTTATTGTGTAGTAATTTCCACAATATTGACTTGTACAAGTCTCGGGTTGCGCAATGAATTTGTGTGGTTTAGGTGCCCTATAACCCTTGTGGGGGCACCCAGTTCTGCATAGAACTATTGAACATTAAATATCTTCTTTAAAATAATCAATCAAACTCATTTTTCATGATTGCCTAGTCAGGATTGTTTAACGTAAGTTTACAAAAAAATATGTTTATGTGATTAAAGAAAAACACATGTTTAAAAAAAAAAATCTGTATACCCCACATTCATGATTCAATAATAGAAAGGTTTTGTAATAAAACAGTCTTCTCGCTCCCACACATAAAATCGGCTCCTTTATTTNTAAGGCAAATAATTTTTTTCTTGTTATTTAAAGACTTTATTTTTTATATGTAGATATTTATAAGTTTGATTTGGTAACTCTTATAAGGGAAATTCAACCGGCAATTGTTTTGCCCACGCTACTATTATAGGGCCCCTAAACCACACAAAAACATTGCACAATATCGGGCTTGCGTCGGTCGTTTGTGTGGTGTATCTGGATGTTTGTACTAAATTACACAGTTATTNGGATTTGTTAATTTATATTTTTTATTATCACTTAGTTCTTAAACCCCAAAAGTAGGTTATGATAAAATATGTATATCGAATTAATAAAGATAATCGCGTGTAGTTTCTAAATAATATAAATTTCTTTACCATTAATCATGCAGTTTTCTCCAAAAAAGGTTATTTCATGAAAAATTAGTGGTTTTGGTTAAAATATATAAAAAAAAAATTTCAATTACGTACTTCAGCTGAAAGATAGCTTGATTAGTTTTATTTTGAAGTTATTAGTTTTTTAATCAGTAATAAGATAAGAATCGGTAATAAAAAGATCTTAATATTAAAAAAAAAATCTAAAAATTTAACTTTAACCGTCTTTATATTTACTTGCGCTAAATAATTTTGACATGGTTGAACTGAGCGTAAAGAATTCTATTGATCTGCTTTTTTTGTTTTTGCAAAGCTGAACGGTCGGTATTCTAGATTTGTTCCAGGAAATGAAGAACTTAAACTAAAAATCTATATTTTTACGAATTGTTTAGTATTTCCATTAAAAAACCAAATATATTGTAAATTCACATAGAATTAATAATACACATTTTACTTCTAATTGTATACTTTGCCCACTTTTTAGTACCTTTCTACTACCGTTTTCGCTAAAGCCGATCACATTCTTCCCGTTTCACCTACTTCCAAAATACAAATCTAGATAAAGGAGTGTCAGATTTCAGCTGTCACAAATTACATAACCTTGTGTTATTGAATCATGCCCCACATTGGGCACGTTCAGAAGGCGCAACAGCTTAGTAACAGTTGCGTTTGCACCTTCTGAACATGTTGTTTGTGGGTACCGGTACGCTATGTATATTTTACAAGTTCGCGCATGATAAAATAAAATTTTTGGTCAGATCAGTGGCAGCCGCTGGACTGTGTAGTTTTTTCGACATTGTTGTATTTTACTTACTATTCTTACAACAAATATCTGGTTTTTTATATTTTAGGAAGTGACGGTAAGTAAGCATTGTGTGTTTTAGTATAAAAACGTATGTTTGTATGTACAAATGTACTGACGTTTCGTCGTGGAGCCTGAGTTTTCCGACAGTACCGCCCTTCCTTGCCCAACCTGGCATTGAAGTCTCCAAGCACGATTTTGATATCACGGCGGGGGAAGCTCTCGTATGTGCACTCCAAGTGCTCATAGGGAAGATACTTAGACGCCTCGTCCTCTTCCGTCGGAGCATGGGCGCAGATAAACGAGATGTTGAAGAGGATGATGCGGATTGTCGTTAGACGCTCGTCCAACGGTGTGAACGACAGTACTCGGCGACGGAGTCTCTGTCCCACCACAAATCCAACCCCGAATTTGAGCTCCTTTACATGGCAGCTGGAGTAGCCGTCGCATGGGCCCAGGCATCTCTTGCCTTGCTACGTTCAATGCATTTCTTGGATGGCGGTGATGTAGTGGCGTAGCCAGGGGGGATACGGGGGGATAGATCCCCCCCTTCGTCATTGAACTACAATTATTTACTTTGAATTAATAACACAATACTATTTTATCTTTCTGATTTAAATTTTTTTTTTTTTTAGACGGATGACAAATCTCTTCTAATGAATATATGAGTAGTCCACTTGCAAACAGCGTTATGTGATTTTATAAAAGTAAACCATAAATTAAAAAAAACGTCTACGACAACAAGTAACATCCGAACTGTATCTTTTTTTATTTCCTGAAAATTTGGATAAATAAGAGCCTAATACCATGGACTGTGACTGCAGAATAGTTCGGTCGTGTTTTCTATCGCTCTGTGTTTATTTTCATTTATCTCGCAATAATGTCTTTATGTACTAATTGTACGGCCCATTGTGGGCTGAAAGATAAAATCTTAAACGCGATTTCAGATTTGGAAAAATGAAAAAGCATTTTTATCGCATTAATTGAAACAGCAAATGATAATTCTATTTCGCCGGCTCCTGCTACTAGTGGAAACAAAAGAACGACGCGTTCGCAAGCAAAAGCTAGTGATAGTGTTGTTGCTCAGCCTGGTAAATTGGCAAAGTGCGCTATCACTGCGCCATCTAATGATGCTGTTGCTGACTCTAATACCGTGGCAGTACGAAAAAGTTCTGAAATGCATTGTGTTTCTGATGCGCCGGGTATAAATACTGGTTATACCGCTCTTGATGTAGTTGATACTAATACCGGTTTTTCAACTACTCCTAGTAGTAATACCGGTTTTTCTGCTGCTGTTGCTTTTACTCGCTCGCCAACTACTCCTGGTAATAACATCGGTTTTTCTGCTTCTTCTCTTCCGCCTGCTTGTACTTCTCCCTGTTCACCAACTGCTGGCCCCGCTAACGCTGTGCCTACGTATGCCGCTGCTGCGGCTTTGGCGAACAATGCTAGGTTGAGCAACGCACAAGCGAAAAACGCAACTAACAATGCGCAAGCAAATAATGCACAGTGGTCCGCTATGGATAAAAAGCGTACTCATAAGAGACATAGGCGGTGTGTATTTGGGTAAATGAGAACTCGGAGCTGGGAGTTGTTGTTCGCCGCAAATGGCTGCACTTATCATCGTTTTTGCCTACTGTAAGGACTGATGACATCATTGGCTATGTGGCTAAATATGCAGCTATCGATAAGAAGACAATTGTATGCTATAAACTGGTCAAAAAGGATTCTGATTTGGAAACTATTAAGC
>NW_016160698.1:22372-43969 GCF_001687245.7 Rhagoletis zephyria | reverse complement strand
CGTACAAAATCGCTTTACCGCTGCCCGTATCGTTTATACCCTGTATGACATAACTTATAATTGAAGCAACGTCCACTTCTGCTTGTGAGGCTATGTCAATCATTTTGTACAAGTATTCACGGCAGCTTTCGTCGTGACTCTTTTTTGTTGTTGCCATTTTGCTATGCACGTCAGCTGCGTTAATTCTTGGCTTAAACTCGGCATATAGTGAAGATTTCAACTCAGAATATGAGCGAGGTTTGGCTTCACATTCAATGTACAGTTTTGCCGTACCGCTAAGAGATCTTTTACAAAATATGTAGCGTTGTAAATCAGACCAACGAAAAGTTTCGGCATAGCTCTCAAAATCTTGAAGCCATACCTTCACACTCATAGTTTCGTCACCGGTGAATTTTTTAATTATTCCTTCGATATCATTAAAATTAATTTTTTCTGTACTCGTACCGCCCCCTTCTCTCTCCTCCAGTCGCGTAGAATTCGGCATAGTGACGTCGAAGTCCGCTTCGCGGTTACTGTTTTGCAAGTTTCTTCTTCTGCGACCGCTCATTTAAGTTTCTTTAGCACTAACAACAACTGGGCTTCTTTTGAAACGAGGAAATCCCGGTTGAGCCCCCACGTTATGGTTTTATTTTATTTCAGTGTTTATTTTAAGAGTAATAATTGATTTCAATTCAAAGTAATATTAAAAGTTCAAAAGAAATTACAAATACGAATTCTCGGGAAAATAAAAGAAGTGAATATAATTAACAAGTAGTTGTCAGCGAAACTTAAAAAAGTCGAACGGCGAAGTGAAGAGCGGTCGTTGTGTCTACGTCCACGGCTAGAGTTCAACTGACTAACGAGTTCTGCTTACTCCCACTACTCCTGCTCGTTCCCACATACATACATATATGAAGGAATGCCCAAAGGCGACGCATTATAGGCAAAACACGAGTTTTTTATTCAAAATCGTAGATCTTCGCTTAGAAAAGAGATAATGGAATGCAGTATTTAACCCTTTAATGCAGAGTCTGTCATATATGAAACGCTTTTAACCCTTTCAAGGCAGAGGAAAAAGGTTCTCAATATGCTTTTGAACGTGCTTTTTCTCATGTTGACGTAGATATTAATCGTAGACAATTTTTCCATAGTAAAATAATAATAAAAATAAATAAATAAAAAAATGAAAATATTAAAAATAAAAATAAAAATAAATAAAAAGTAAAATTAAATAAAAAGTACATTGAAAACATATTGAGAACCATTTAGCCTCTGCCTTGAAAGGGTTAAAAGCGTTTCATATATGACAGACTCTGCATTAAAGGGTTAAATGCTGCACTTTCGTAAAGATATCGACCAGTATAACCATTTCTGTTATATAAATTTTTTTGTGAAAGCTGATAGTTTACGAGTTATTAGAGTTTAAAGGTAGCTTTTCTTTTTCTAATCTGGCCACTCGGTTACAGCAACCAATGTCCCAAGAATCGAGTCTTAAGATAAAATAAAGAGAAATCTTTCAGAAACAGTGCTAATTGTGTATTAAATATATGTTTTCTAGTGGAAAGGGAGCCAAAATCAAAAACTTAAAAAAAGTGACATTTTGAACGGTATTTTGAGGGTTAAGTTATTGTTGTTGTAACTTCTCTATAGTTTTCCTATATTATATGATCATTATCTTCACGATAAAAAAATTTTCATTCCATTATCTCTTTTCTAAGCGAAGATCTACGATTTTGAAAAAAAACTCGTGTTTTGCCTATAGTGCGACACACAGTGGGACGGCCCTATATAAGCTGCGGCCAAAAGTAGTAACCGTACTAGCAATTCGCTGAAATTTCGTATATGGGCTATTCGGCACTTAGGTTGAAGAAATGTGGAAAATGGTAAAATTCAACGGGCTACCACGCCCACAGCTCTTTTGGGTGGAAATAGTAAATGTTATCCGATTTTGATGAAATTCAGAGCATATGCTGGGTTTAACGAGAAAAGCTTAAATCTAAAACATCGCCAAAATCGGTTTACATTATCGTCCAGTAATTCTAGAAAAGTAGGCGGAAATTAAAAAAAAAACTTTTTTCAAGAAATTCCCTGTGCCCTGCTCGTTTAAGCCAAAGTTGTCCAACTTAGAAGATAATAAAGAGTTTCTTATTACGGCGCCCACCTCCTACCCTCCTACACAAATTTTTTGGCTCCAAGTACTAAATTTTATGTATTTTCGGAGAAAATGAACAGGCACATTTATTTTATTTCTAAAGAAGTTCCTATTTCTTATTTCAAAAATGACAAAACGAAAACATTTACACTATCTGTATACTAAATTATGTGCATGATATGTATCTACACTGAAACTTTCAATTTTACCCACATTTTATACAACGAAAGCTGAGCTAAGGCAAGCAGGACTATTGCTATAGAAAACGGCTCTCGTCCCAAGAAACGTCCATTTTTGGCTGAATGGTGATTGTGATTAATAGATTGGCGAGTCATTAATATCTACACCTTCTTTAATTTTCACATTATATTGCATATTATTAAATTTATGTACATATCAGAGACTTTCCTTTCAGCTCTACAATAAAAATTCAATAAATTTTACAAAAGGTGGGTCTATAAAAGGATGAATAGAAGCTGAACTCGCAGTTCCTCGCAGCTGGAACTACTTGAGATATGACAAGCATATTTAATGTTTCCTTGTCCTAAGTATAATTTAGCTCACTTCCTAGGTCCTTTTTAAAGTAAGCACTCGAAAATTTTTACGCTCACAAAATTATGTAGTTTCAAGGTAAACTGTTTTATACATCGCTTTTGCGAATGCGAATGTTGTGCAAGTGCACCGATAAAACGTATATCTGGCAAACAAAATCACAAATTTTAGCCAATATTTTTTGCCTGTGGGGTTGCGACGTTAGGTCGTATTACCCGGGCGCCGCACTATAGGCAAAACACGATTTTTTTTCAAAATCGTAGATCTCCGCTTAGAAATGAGATAATGGAATGGAATTTTTTTTTCGTGAAGATATATGATCATATAATATAGGAAAACTATAGAGAAGTTACAGCAACAATAACTCAAAATACCGTTCAAAATGTCACTTGTTTTTGAAATTTTGGATTTTGGCTCCCATTCCACTAGAAAACACTATATCTAATACACCATTAGCATTGTTTCTGAAAAATTTCTTTTTACTTTATCTTAAGACTCGATTTTTGGGACATTGGATGCCAAAAATGGTTATACTGGTCGATGTCTTTACGAAAGTGCAGCATTTAACCCTTTAATGCAGAGTCTGTCATATATGAAACGCTTTTTAACCCTTTCAAGGCAAAGGCAAAAGGTTCTCAATATGCTTTTGAACGTGCTTTTTCTCATGTTGACGTAGATATTAATCGTCGGAAATTTTTCCATAGTAAATAATAATAAAAAAAAATAAATAAATAAAAAATAAATAAAAACATTAAAAATAAAAATAAATAAAAAATAAAAATAAATAAAAAGTACGTTGAAAAGCGTTTCATATATGACAGACTCTGCACTAAAGGGTTAAATGCTGCACTTTCGTAAAGACATCGACCAGTATAACCATTTTTGNAAAGGTGGGTCTCATCCGAGGTTTTGCTGAATTTCTTCACTGGAAAGAGTTTTTGCGTGGTGGGTCCCAATCCCAGCGCAAAACCAATTGCTGGGAAGGAAGTAGTTTCGCAACCGAATACACGTTTATATAGCGAGCCGCTTGATCCAAGACAGACGCCCGATTGCAGCCGCACCTACTGGTGAACAGATGCTGCAGACTTCAGTGAGCCCCGAAACCGAATAAGTCGGAGTGGCCCCACCGAAGCTCCCTCTCTTTCTGCCGTGACCCAAAGCTCCACTCGGATTGGGTACCGCATCTCGCACATCCCAGATTGCGCGAACGGGGACGCAAGAGTCGGGATTGAGTGCAACTGTAACAGCATACCCAGCACAACCACTATACCCCATTGCACTCCACACTTCATTACGACTCCCATATTCCTGAAAAAGTAGATAAAAAAATAATTATTGATGCTAAACAACCAGAGGCTATACTCTGTTACGGCACGCTACTTTAGGAGCATCAGTGAATGCAGTCTGCATGACACCATAGGGTGCACTATGGCTAGTCATGTCGGCTGGGCTGGGTTTTTGCATTCACCACAGTTCCCTGCGCCATATCAGAGAAAAGTCATCCCTGTCAACAGACGGACACAAAAAAAAAATAAAAACAAAAGACAGCTACATAAAAAAAAGCTGGAAAAAAGCGTTAAATTAAATATTTAAAATAAACTGAGAATCGAATAAAAAAAAAATCCAAACTAAGAACTGAAATAAAAAGGAAATGAACAATAAAAAAACTAAGGCCGAATAGAAGGGCGCCACTGACGTTATTGGGACGCCCGGTGCTAGCCCACCCTCTTCCATGGCTACCGTTGCACCCTATTGTCGGTAGCCCCATCTAAAAATTCCTACATGCCTTCCTAACCCAGTAAAAAGGTCAACATTCCCATTGTATAATTAATTTATTAACAATTAATTTTTCTTAAAACTAATTCCTAACATCTAGCGAAAGGGTAAGTATACTTAATACCAGGGTTGGGCACGCTGCACTAAATTTTCAATGCACTGAGCAGTTCATTACCACTTTTCTTGTAGTGGTAGTGAAATTGAAATTACCATTAAATGCATAGTGGTGGTGAAAAAAATTTGTTACACTTAGTGGTAGTGAAATTTGAAATGCATTATCACTAAGTGCATAGTGGTAGTGAAAACTTTTTTTACGGATGTCTAAAATTTTTTTCACTACCATTATATGGTTAGTGGTAGTCACAAATTGTTTTCACTACCACTATGCACTATAGTGGTAATGCACTGCAAATTTCACTACCACTATATGATTGGTGGTTATACATTTTTGAACAAACCTGTTGTAAGGATATTAGACATTTTATAAATCAAAATGAATGTATATACATATATGTACGTGTGTGTGTCTTTTATAGGCATCCAAAGCAGGGTCGTTGCGAATATTCTCCTTCGCATTCGTAACCGCAGAGCTTCCGCATTAATTTTAACATTCGAATTCGGTTTCGCATTCGCAATAATCAATGCGGTGCTTTTGCGAATGCGAATGTTGTGCAAGTGCACCGATAAAACGTATATCTGGCAAACAAAATCACAAATTTTAGCCAATATTTTTTGCCTGTGGGGTTGCGACGTTAGGTCGTATTACCCGGGCGCCGCACTATAGGCAAAACACGATTTTTTTTCAAAATCGTAGATCTCCGCTTAGAAATGAGATAATGGAATGGAATTTTTTTTTCGTGAAGATATATGATCATATAATATAGGAAAACTATAGAGAAGTTACAGCAACAATAACTCAAAATACCGTTCAAAATGTCACTTGTTTTTGAAATTTTGGATTTTGGCTCCCATTCCACTAGAAAACACTATATCTAATACACCATTAGCATTGTTTCTGAAAAATTTCTTTTTACTTTATCTTAAGACTCGATTTTTGGGACATTGGATGCCAAAAATGGTTATACTGGTCGATGTCTTTACGAAAGTGCAGCATTTAACCCTTTAATGCAGAGTCTGTCATATATGAAACGCTTTTTAACCCTTTCAAGGCAAAGGCAAAAGGTTCTCAATATACTTTTGAACGTGCTTTTTCTCATGTTGACGTAGATATTAATCGTCGGAAATTTTTCCATAGTAAATAATAATAAAAAAAAATAAATAAATAAAAAATAAATAAAAACATTAAAAATAAAAATAAATAAAAAATAAAAATAAATAAAAAGTACGTTGAAAAGCGTTTCATATATGACAGACTCTGCACTAAAGGGTTAAATGCTGCACTTTCGTAAAGACATCGACCAGTATAACCATTTTTGTTATATATGTACAATAATTATTAATGATATTTGGGTATATCTGTCCTATTGATCAAACTGTAGGTATATCATTTTGGAAAAGTGAGGGTTCCACGCCGTAGAAAAGATACAATTTTTATTGGTCATATCTGTAAACGTTTTTTTGTTAAAAAAAATTTGGATTTCGATCAGTGATGAAAAAGTAGGCACAATAGTGCCATTTTGGCTCTTTCATCTTTCCCGTTTTGGAACAGTCATAAATTATAGAAATTTAGCATAATATGCCAATATATAACAAAAAATAAACTACAAAATCGTATTCTCTGACCTAAAATGACGGGTCGCGACCTCTAAATGAGCTTTTAAAAATCTGTAAAAATAGGCAATAATATTTCGCATAAGAACAAATAAAATTAGGGGTAGGGTAGCCATTTTTAAGGTCAAGGGGTTCATTCCATTATCTCTTTTCTAAGCGAAGATCTACGATTTTGAAAAAAAACTCGTGTTTTGCCTATAGTGCGACGCCTCTAGCCATTGTGTATCACAACTTTAAGTTATCGATGCAATTTTTTTTTAATATAACAATTTTTTTCAATACCACAACAATATTCCTTTTTTACCTATTACTACAACAACAAGAAAGTTATCACACAACAAAAACTTTAACGCTAATATCTCAGAAAGCAATTGCCCTTATTGCATCTAATTAGAGATAAAACTAAAACTTGTGTATCTTTTCTTTAATAAAGAGTTGAATATTTTTTTAACAGATTTTAAATAAGTAAGTTATTTTATTCTGAGGTCCCACAGACGTTTACTAGTAGTAGGTGGCTGTGTGAAAATTATGTTAGCATTCACAAGTAGTGGTCAAACCCCAGGAAGGGTTTGTTCCATCGTATCGCAATGTTTTCTAAACACGGTTAAAGTTACTAATACTTGGTGGAAATTAGTAGTATTTTTTCAATACTTTCGATTAACCTCAGGAAAATTTGGCGCTTAATATTTTAGTGGAAACTTTAACCATCTATAAGCCATTTTTTAAACAGTGGGTCAAAAAGGCCAGTTCTACTAGGAGTTGATGGGTAAAACTGTTGGAAAATAGTAGACCACCGTAGTTTTCAATCTATAACCCGCAAAAAATCGTAAGAACTCCGTAATTTAACATAACGGTAGATAAGATTATTACAAAAATTTATTAATAGCACCATAAATTACTCCAATAACTTAACTTTTGCAATTTTTTTTTATTTCTTTAAATTTAAATAGTACAAACGGATCTATAGAGAACATAGAGAACCAAGTACGTAAGAATTTAAGGTTGTTCTTAGCAAATGAAGTTGTTAATTGCAATTACAATTTTGTGCATTTTTATTCAAGTTAAAATATTACAATTTACAATTTAGATTTGATTACTATTCTAAGGGGTATTGGGTGTGAGTGATTTTAGGGGCGGACCCAGCAGCAATTCTTGGGGGGGAAATATTTTTCAACATATATCGTGTATATGCACTGCCGGAACCAAGTATTGGCACTGCAAATTTTTCACAATATATGCAATAATTTTTATTCTAATATTTTTCCGCCAGTTTTATATAAAAATATGGTTCATTCAACAACAAAAAACATTAAAATATAATTCCTAAACTTTGTGCAAAACTCGCGAAAATTCGGCAAATTTTCATCAAAATTTTCAACTTTTCAATCAGATTTTTTAGAATTTTTTTGAGTATGCAGTTTTGCAGCCCATTAAATTCTAGTAAAAAAATGCAAGTTCGGAGTTGGTCAAAAATCGCGTTGATTTTCGAGAATTTTTTTTGTTGAAGGTAATTTGCATTTTTTCCATATAATGTATTTTCGAAAAAAAAACTTCTTATGGAAGAGACTGCGTGAAAAAAAAAATTGTTAAAAAATCAACCATAATTCCTAGCTACTTAAAACTTGCACTTTATTATAATAAAATTGATTGGGCCACAAATCAGCATACTCGAAAAATTCTAAAAAATCCGATTAAAAAGTTGAAAATTTTGGAATTTTTCAAAAATGTTAATATCTTTTAGAATTCTAAGAATTTTCTATTTTTTACACACAAGTACCATGAATAAGAATTTTTCGACAATTTGTGATGTTTCACATTTTTACAAAATTCTCAAAATTTTGGAAAATATAAAAATTTCTAAAATCTCAATAATTCTGTACATTTCAAAATATTCTCACTTTACCAAAATTTCTAGAATCTCCCGGATTTAGATAGTTTTTGAAATTTTGGAAATTATCCTAAAAATAAGAAATCTCACGAAATTTAATAAGAAATCTCAAGAAATTTAATATTATTAATAGTTCCCCAATTTCCCCTACCTGGGTCCGCCACTGCTGATTTTATTGAACGAGACCGCATGAATGTTGAAATAATGTTTCCAGGGATTGATTGCAAGAGTTTTAGCAAATTTACAAAGATTTTAAATTACAAAAGAATTTAGATCACTTAATATTTTGGGATATTGTTTGCACAATATGTTTAAGTTAAGTGGTGATACTGGCCCCTATTATGAGTTTCATTCGATTTTCGACTGTGGTCGAAAGTGCTGAGCGAACGAATTTTCATTTGGTATTATGGCGCTCATTCGATGAAGAATAGCGCTATTGTGAATTTCGCTCGTTTAGGTTGTTCACAATAGTATATTTTTCACCGCTGAGAAGCTTTGTTTACAAATCGAGCAAACTAAATAGTGTGCTTATACATATTTATGTAAATTTGTTCTAATTAAAATGAAGTAAAAAAGAAAGCAAGTTTATAAAAACGTGGTAAAATGAGTACAACGAGTTCTGGTTCAACGATTCGTCAGAGGATGAGAGCTTAGTAAACTGGCCAGGAGTAGCAAATGTTTAAGAGAGTTTAAGTTTATTAGTCTTTCGAATATATTTTGATATAAAATATATTTAAGAAATTTGTCTACAGATTCATTAAAAAGTTCCGACCATCTAAAGAGGCGTTTGTGAGCCAAATCTATTTAAAATATTTTAAAACTATCAACAGCGCTACGATTTTGTTCTCAGAGATCGTGCCAACAGAGTATTGGGATTTTCTTTCACAAGTAAAACCAGCCTTTCGAGCTTGTGTTTAGTATTCACGATGTTAGAACTGCATGAAATTAATAAAAATTGTTTAAAATTAGTGTCTAGCCGCCAAAATGTAAGAAAACATACACAAAATCATAAATTTTTCACAATTTTCTAACACTTCGCTACACCATCGAAAGCAAAATTCTGTTCGACAGAAAATTCGATACTCAACGAAAATTTCGACGCGCTTGCATAGCTCATAATACGAATTTCACTTTCGATCTTCGATCTTCGATAGCCAGCGAAGATCGAAAATCGAATGCAGCTCATAATAAGGGCCACTTATTAAGAAGGATGATGATCGGTTGATGAATTCTCACGTTGGTAAAATAAAACTTCGCTCCTATGTACATATATGTTCCGGCGTTGGCTGGTGGATGACTCAATGACAAAGAAGGATGATGGCAATGCGGAAATTGCCTTTATTGGCTACACTGGAAGGCAGCTCCAGTGTGTCTATCGGTAACACTAGAAGTTGGAATGGAATATCCAAGCAGGGATCCTGCGAATCGATAACTCGCAGGGATGCGTTTAGAATTAGAGGATGTACGGTGATGCATTCTTTAAGAGTGCGCAAGTCACTTAATCATATGTATATACCTCAGAGCTTATTCTGTTCGCCCATCCCTTACCGCCAGTCACTCAAAATATTAATTTAAGTAGGAAGTAACAGTATTTAATTTAAAACTAATTCAAAAATTAAATAAATAGAATTATAATCTGAATTAGCATGGCGAATGCCTAACGCTGACGAGATGACATGATAAGATTAGTAGCCATATGGCTCTTTGGAATCTACCTTATGGGCATTAGCGCCGGCGTCGCCGCGGCCGCCGATTATTTTTGAAGTTAACCACGCCGCCGCCGCAAAGCCTGTCGGCGTAAACCTCTAGTCCGGACAATCCAAGTGGATGCCCTCAAATCGCAGTCCTTTAAACGTTTGCCGTGGTCGTGTTCGAAAGGTGGGTCTCATCCGAGGTTTTGCTGAATTTCTTCACTGGAAAGAGTTTTTGCGTGGTGGGTCCCAATCCCAGCGCAAAACCAATTGCTGGGAAGGAAGTAGTTTCGCAACCGAATACACGTTTATATAGCGAGCCGCTTGATCCAAGACAGACGCCCGATTGCAGCCGCACCTACTGGTGAACAGATGCTGCAGACTTCAGTGAGCCCCGAAACCGAATAAGTCGGAGTGGCCCCACCGAAGCTCCCTCTCTTTCTGCCGTGACCCAAAGCTCCACTCGGATTGGGTACCGCATCTCGCACATCCCAGATTGCGCGAACGGGGACGCAAGAGTCGGGATTGAGTGCAACTGTAACAGCATACCCAGCACAACCACTATACCCCATTGCACTCCACACTTCATTACGACTCCCATATTCCTGAAAAAGTAGATAAAAAAATAATTATTGATGCTAAACAACCAGAGGCTATACTCTGTTACGGCACGCTACTTTAGGAGCATCAGTGAATGCAGTCTGCATGACACCATAGGGTGCACTATGGCTAGTCATGTCGGCTGGGCTGGGTTTTTGCATTCACCACAGTTCCCTGCGCCATATCAGAGAAAAGTCATCCCTGTCAACAGACGGACACAAAAAAAAAATAAAAACAAAAGACAGCTACATAAAAAAAAGCTGGAAAAAAGCGTTAAATTAAATATTTAAAATAAACTGAGAATCGAATAAAAAAAAAATCCAAACTAAGAACTGAAATAAAAAGGAAATGAACAATAAAAAAACTAAGGCCGAATAGAAGGGCGCCACTGACGTTATTGGGACGCCCGGTGCTAGCCCACCCTCTTCCATGGCTACCGTTGCACCCTATTGTCGGTAGCCCCATCTAAAAATTCCTACATGCCTTCCTAACCCAGTAAAAAGGTCAACATTCCCATTGTATAATTAATTTATTAACAATTAATTTTTCTTAAAACTAATTCCTAACATCTAGCGAAAGGGTAAGTATACTTAATACCAGGGTTGGGCACGCTGCACTAAATTTTCAATGCACTGAGCAGTTCATTACCACTTTTCTTGTAGTGGTAGTGAAATTGAAATTACCATTAAATGCATAGTGGTGGTGAAAAAAATTTGTTACACTTAGTGGTAGTGAAATTTGAAATGCATTATCACTAAGTGCATAGTGGTAGTGAAAACTTTTTTTACGGATGTCTAAAATTTTTTTCACTACCATTATATGGTTAGTGGTAGTCACAAATTGTTTTCACTACCACTATGCACTATAGTGGTAATGCACTGCAAATTTCACTACCACTATATGATTGGTGGTTATACATTTTTGAACAAACCTGTTGTAAGGATATTAGACATTTTATAAATCAAAATGAATGTATATACATATATGTACGTGTGTGTGTCTTTTATAGGCATCCAAAGCAGGGTCGTTGCGAATATTCTCCTTCGCATTCGTAACCGCAGAGCTTCCGCATTAATTTTAACATTCGAATTCGGTTTCGCATTCGCAATAATCAATGCGGTGCTTTTGCGAATGCGAATGTTGTGCAAGTGCACCGATAAAACGTATATCTGGCAAACAAAATCACAAATTTTAGCCAATATTTTTTGCCTGTGGGGTTGCGACGTTAGGTCGTATTACCCGGGCGCCGCACTATAGGCAAAACACGATTTTTTTTCAAAATCGTAGATCTCCGCTTAGAAATGAGATAATGGAATGGATTTTTTTTTTCGTGAAGATATATGATCATATAATATAGGAAAACTATAGAGAAGTTACAGCAACAATAACTCAAAATACCGTTCAAAATGTCACTTGTTTTTGAAATTTTGGATTTTGGCTCCCATTCCACTAGAAAACACTATATCTAATACACCATTAGCATTGTTTCTGAAAAATTTCTTTTTACTTTATCTTAAGACTCGATTTTTGGGACATTGGATGCCAAAAATGGTTATACTGGTCGATGTCTTTACGAAAGTGCAGCATTTAACCCTTTAATGCAGAGTCTGTCATATATGAAACGCTTTTTAACCCTTTCAAGGCAAAGGCAAAAGGTTCTCAATATGCTTTTGAACGTGCTTTTTCTCATGTTGACGTAGATATTAATCGTCGGAAATTTTTCCATAGTAAATAATAATAAAAAAAAATAAATAAATAAAAAATAAATAAAAACATTAAAAATAAAAATAAATAAAAAATAAAAATAAATAAAAAGTACGTTGAAAAGCGTTTCATATATGACAGACTCTGCACTAAAGGGTTAAATGCTGCACTTTCGTAAAGACATCGACCAGTATAACCATTTTTGTTATATATGTACAATAATTATTAATGATATTTGGGTATATCTGTCCTATTGATCAAACTGTAGGTATATCATTTTGGAAAAGTGAGGGTTCCACGCCGTAGAAAAGATACAATTTTTATTGGTCATATCTGTAAACGTTTTTTTGTTAAAAAAAATTTGGATTTCGATCAGTGATGGAAAAGTAGGCACAATAGTGCCATTTTGGCTCTTTCATCTTTCCCGTTTTGGAACAGTCATAAATTATAGAAATTTAGCATAATATGCCAATATATAACAAAAAATAAACTACAAAATCGTATTCTCTGACCTAAAATGACGGGTCGCGACCTCTAAATGAGCTTTTAAAAATCTGTAAAAATAGGCAATAATATTTCGCATATGAACAAATAAAATTAGGGGTAGGGTAGCCATTTTTAAGGTCAAGGGGTTAAGTCAGGTAAGTATTTTAGGTATTTTCAAAAATCAAACTAAGTAAGTGGGGTAAGTATAAAAAAAAATTAATTAAGTTAAGCCGGTATTTAATCTTAAGTCTAGATCAGTTTGAAGTTCTATTTCCCCTATATCTCTATATTTATCCGTTTAATTTCGTCTTAGGTTCTTAATTCTTTCCTTTTAGGTTTATTATTATCAGTTATTTATATTAAGTTTTTGTTATATAGTAGCCATTTTTTTGATAATTTACATTTTCTTTAAGTTTCAGTTAATTAGATATTTTAGTCCCGGGTTAGTTTGTTTTGGTTTTACATTTCTTTTATTTAATTAATTTAAAGGTAATTTAATTTTGTTCAATTTAAGTTGGTTGTATTTTATTTGATTTAATTTTTTATTTTTATTTTATAAAGTGTTTATTAATTTTTTATTAACTTGATTGAATTCTCCGTTAATTGAATTTCGTTTTATTTTGCTTTATTTAAATTTTATTATTTTTAATTTTTTTATTTATTTTTTTATTTTTTTAAGGCAAGACTTTTCCCTGCAGGTGAAGGCAAGAACCCAGCCTAGCCGCCATGACTAGCCACAGTGCTCCCTTTGTGTCATGCCGCCTGCACTCACTACCGCTCTCACAGTATGCGTGCCATAACAGTTGGCGCCCAACGGGGTAGCCTGAGGTCTGGTCAGGTTGACTGGTCCTGACTGGCACATGAGGCTTCACCAACCCGCAAGTCCCAGGGGGGCATGTATTTACTGTCCCTTGCTGCGTTGCGGCGGGATGAATGGAGCTGAGTGTCTGGTTCGGATCGGTCTTCTTGGTCAGCAACTGAAGGCTTCTCCGAGACTTCACGTCACGTCCCCCGGAGTTTAGAATTCACCCGGTGAGGCAGTGATAAACGCACTTAGCTTTTTGGAGGTTGAATTTTTTTTCTCCAACTTTGTTCAGTGGTCCGATATGTGGGCATGGGAATTGGGGATAAATTTAGTCCGCTAAGTGAAGTTTAGTTTACATAGATTTTTAATTGTTTTTTTTTCTCTTTTTTTTGTTGAACCTCTTCCTTTTGAAAAAAAAAAAAATAAATATATATAAATTTTTCTTTTGAACCCAGCTCACTCCATAGGTCGGCGCTGGCGCTACTGAGTGCCTACGTATCGCGATGGAGGACTCCAACCACGACTGACTATCTGGGTCTCAGTCACCCCACATGTCTCGGGGGGCATGCGTAAACTGCCCTTTGCTGCATTGCGGTGGGATGCACTGAGACCGAAAGATAGTTCAGCAACTTGTACGCGAAGGCCAGTACACCCTTCAACTCTGAAGGGGCATTCCACTATGCCGGCTTTTTATTGCGGATGGGTGTGCTGGACCAAATAGCGATAACGTTTTTTTTTTGTCTATGTGTTGTATCTTAATTTTCGTAGACCTGTGCCTTCCTAATATTAGGGGGGTCAGCATTCCCATTGATCTTGATAAATATATTAAATAATCAACCATACCCCAATTGGACTTTTCCCTTACACGTCTATGACCATGTATATATTCAACTAACCCACTTGATATGCCTATTTAATAAAAATATTTTTTTATTGATTTTTTGCTGTTTCGTGCGTATATTTATATTCAGTACGCGGCTGAATAATTAAGGTATCCACAAACCTATACGATTCTCTCGGTGCGAATCTGTTCCGAAAAAATTTACAACTGTGCCGACCATAGTTTTAAATGAGGAACCACACACTTATAAGATTTTGCTGCAGCGATTTATTCGAACATTCACAGTTCTTCTTTTGGTCGTGCCGAAATCGCAGACTCCGCGTTTTGAGAACTAAAAAGGTCAATAGAAGGATTTTACAACATTAAAACAAAATTGAACGTAAGAAAACAAAACATATTTGATGTAGAAAAGTTAAGAATTTTATTTTTTTTTTAATATTTTTTGTTTGTCTATAAATTGACCGTTTTTACTGCAATAAAATCGCACAGATGTGTTCGTACTTGCGTTTTCGCAGCAGTAACGTCTGTAGCATCAAAAACGGTGCAGATTCGTTGCAGTAGAATCGCATAGGTGTGTGGATACCTTTATGATTGATATTTTTGTTTTTTTTGTCGCGATCGGGTTCGGTAACCGCAGCACTTGGCTTAATCTCGAATTTTTTATTTTTTATTTTATTTTGAATTTTTTTCGGACTTTCAATTAAGCTAAGGCTATCAAAGCAAGCCTAACTTAATAAACATTTTTTCCTCGGACTTTCGATTTGGTTTGAGCTCTGGGGGAGCCAAGCCTTACGCACAATGAAAGATTTTAATCTGAACTTGTCTCGACTTTAAAGGTATCCACACACCTACGCGATTCTGTCGGTGCGAATTTGTTCCGACAAAAATTACAACAATGCCGACCATAGTTTTAAATGAGGAACGACACACTTGTACGATTTTGCTGCAGCGATTTATTCTCATATTCACAGTTCTTCTTTTGGAAGGATTTTACAATATTAAAACAAAATTAACCGTAAGAAAACAAAACATATTTGATATAGAAAAGTTAAGAATTTTATTTTTGTTTGTCTATAAATTGACAGTTTTTGCTGCGATAAAATCGCACAAATGTGTGCGTACTTGCGTTTTTGAAGCAGTAACGCGTGTAGCATCACAAACGGTGCTGATTCGTTGCGACAGAATCGCATAGGTGTGTGGATGCCTTAAGAGACAACATTTTTGATATACATATCTGTCTTTGGCTCGATTTAGATCACTCGCGTGATGGATAGGCAGCTTATACAAACGCGCAGTGCTTCAGTTAGAGGTAGTGGCGTTAAGTCAAGAGGGACCGGGAGGAATACCAGTCCCGCTATGCCAGCAAATAATCGTCCGGTGATGTATTCACCTCTTTCTGACTATACTGGAGGAGTTGCGCCTCCAATTCCAATGGCCAATCCCGCTCCGGTTTGGTAGCCGTAAAAGTTCCAATTTACTTGAAACCTCACCGCCCGGGACTTCGGTCCAGAATATTTCCGCTACCTCCATGACTATGTATGCAGTAGATTCGTGCGTGGGGGTGCTACATCAGCTCTTACGTACTTCGCAAGAAGAAATGACAGCTGAAATGAGAACAATGCGAGAAAATATGAACGCATTAAGTGCAGTAGTAACTGCATCTCAAACCGCACCCAATGAGCCTAGGAAGTTTTCTTCTGTCAGACGCAATCCGACACAAGGCACTTTGAATAACCGACCACATTTCACTACCAATATTGTCATTAAGCCACAGGATTGGAGGGTATCCTATGACGGCACGGGAAGTGTTTGGGACTTTCTCTTTAAACTAAATACGTTGTGTGAGCGCACGCAATGTACTAACGAAGAGTTAATGGTAAGCTTCCACCTATTTTTGTCAGGGCGAGCTGAGGAATGGTACTGGTGGTTCACTAGGCAAAATCCAGATGCGACTTATCCCTTTTTGTGTTATTCTATCAGGCGAGAATTCAGCACCTTAAAGAGTGACCATGAGATCATGATACTCGTCGTCAGAAGGCTAATGACCTGTATGATACGTTTCATACAGAGAAAATATTGAAGAGGAATGTCAACAGTAGCCTGAATTTGATGCTTTTCAATGCTGGTGCGCAAACCCTACATGACATACGTGATGTTGCTATGAAAGGCGAACAGATCCTGAAGGAAACCAGGAGCTTGGTACCGAACTATTCAGGACGGCATGTCAACGAAACCATGGCTATGACACCGGATGAATGGACAAGAGGAATGGATTGAGAAGGTAATCCACAAGTGGAAGCGCAAAATTTCCAGAGGACTAGGAAACCGGACTACTCAGGAATACAGTGTTGGAGCTGTGACAAGATAGGACACTGTTATATATATTTCGAGGAAGTGATTCGGAACGTGTTCTGCTTCATGTGTGGATAGAAGGGGGTGGTCACTCCAAGATGCCCCATAGATCATCGACGACAGGGAAACCGGAACCCGAGCGAGAAGGCACGAAGCGGGGCACGAAGCGGGGAGTATAGGAGCAGTAGCCTCCTGTCCTTAACCAAAAAGTAGCGCACTCACAGCCAGAAACGATCCTTTGCATGGAGATATCAGTAGTTCGGAGAGTAGCACCAGTCCATCGAGTGTCGCCACGGGTCATTATAACCTTCCCAGATAGTTCCGATAGTTCTGAATCCGAGTGTATGTTGCCAGACTCAATTCCCAGTTAGTTTAGAGCAAAGATAATAGGATTATGAACGGATAAGGGCGGATACTTTCCAAGAAGAACCCAAATTTGTGGTTTCTGAAAATATTCTACAGTGTATGACAAGATACTCTAGCCGAGTAGATATGCGAAAACTTCTGCATAGCCCTAAAATTTGTATAACGCCAGAGGAAAGACTGCATTAAAAGACTGGATTAAAAAACACGATAGTCTCATATTTGGTATATTGGATTCCGGAGAAAACGTTTCCATTCTTGGAAATGGATGTAAAGAATTCCTAAAAGGAAAAAATTTAAAATATAATCCTTTTCCCGTGTTTGTTTACACCGCTGGCGAAAATCAGCAGAAAATACTCGGCTCGATATCTTTATCGGTTACCTTTAAAAACATTACGAGGACTATCCGCCTTTACTAATCCAAGAGGCATACCTGGGAGTTGATTTCTGGAAGGCATTTGCGTTAGCCCCCGATGTATTCCCAACTAGTGATGTGCTGAATTGTCGGTACCCAATACTGAAAAAAGATTTCGGTACCCAATACTTCCTTTTCAGTACCCGATACCGATTTTTTACATCAAACCTTCGCCATTATATGCATTTCAAGGTTAGAAAAAGCTTTTATTATTAGAAAAAAATTTCATTACTAATTTATATGATAAAACATTTGAACTTATCGCAGCAGAGAAATATTATTTTATCAGTTTTAACCTTACTCGATCCAAGGTTCAAGAAAAATGCTTTGACGGATGAAGAAGCCTTTCAGGGGTGAGAATCTGTAACCAGTTAGCGACAAGTTTCGGAGCGATATCGCACTTGTTGACGTAAAAATATTTCATATCATACACCAACAAAACCGATACCGATTCAAACATATTACAGAATCTGTAGGCCTGGTTACAAAAATGATATCGTCCGATTTAGCTGAAACAAAAATGCTTCTAACAAGGAAGAGTTTCTCTACATTATGGCCTCGAACCGGCATATATACATCTTTCATTTGAATCAGTTCTCTGAGCTCTATTGGCTCCTACATTCTTGTTTTGATAGGCGTGTCTCCCCTGAACGGTTTTTTTTTTACATATTTTTGACCTATGTGCGCATTTATTCGAAACTTCAATGTTTCGGTACCGAGTGTCGAGGGTATTGGATACCTTTTAAATCGGTACCGAATATCGATCAATACTTAAAAGTATTGACTCAGCATATCACTACTCCCTTCCACATGAAGATGACCCAAATTTCCATCATCTCACACCAGATACGAAAATAGCATCGCAAGAAGTACAGGAGTTTCCATCATTCGAAAAGCTAGGACTAGGTCAAACCAGTTTAGTGACTCACCATATAGACACGGGTGATGCAGTGCCGATTAGAAGCATGCATTTTTCTCTTTCCCCGCCGAGGCAAGCGGAAGCATATAGTGCAATTGAAGGGCTACTCAATATGGGAGTGATTGAGGAGTCGAATCCACCATGGTGTAGTCCTGTGGTGTTAGTCCGGAAACCAGACAAAGTCAGGCTGTGCATAGATTCCAGGAAGGTGATCGCGGTCACCAAGAAGGAGTCGTATCCGTTACCCTATATTAATGGGCTGTTGAGCAGGTTAAAGGATACATACTTTATAAGTGGTATTGATTTGAGGGAGGCTTTCTTTCAAATCGAATTAACGGAATCGTCTAAAGAAAAGACGGCATTTGCGGTCCCAGGAAAGCAATTGTACCACTTGAAGTAATGCCCTTTAACTTGTGCAAAGGACCAAAAACAAAGAGTCGGCTGATAGATAAAGCTATTCCTTCGAGATTGCGGGAAAACGTCTTCGTCTACCTGGATGACGTGATGGATTTGGAAATGCTGAAGGAAGTGGCGAAATGCTTACGGGATGTAGGACTCACTATCAACGTAAAGAAGAGCAAGTTCTGCCAGAAGGAAGTTCGGTATCTCGGGTACCTGATAGGGAATGGATGTTCTGATTCCAAAGTCTCCTGGTCAGGTTCCTAGGTTGATAGGAATGGCAAATTGATACAGTTCATTTATTACCAATTTCGCAGATTTGGCTGGTCCCATGACAGAATTCCTCCGAAAATCCCCTGGTCCATTTAAGTTAATTCCGGAGGTGGTCGAAGCATTTGGCAAACTTAACGATTCACTCATGATCAAATGTGATGCATCCAAAATAGGGGTAGGAGCTGGAATGCCTCGTCGCAATAGTTAGTGTGAAGCGTTTCAGACCATATACTGAAGGATAGCCTTTTCGGATAATTACTGAACATTCAAGTCTCAAGTGGCTAATAACACAAAAAGACATGAGGCAAGATAGTGACTGGCAAGATAGTCACTTTTATTGCAATGATACAATTTTAGGATGGAGCATTGCAAAGGTTCTTTAAATGGTGTGCCGGACACCCTTTCGCGTTTTGACGTGGACGAATTGTCTTGTACTACACCTTTGCATCACCGGAATTCGACGGCGTACAGTATTCGAATCTTCGTGAAACAATTAAAAAAAATTACGAAGAGCTACCCGATCTACACATAGTCGACAATAGAGTTTACAAAAGAGTGATGTTTCGAAGAGGTGTGGAAAAGGAAGAGGATTCGCTCTGGCGTTTGTGGTTACCGGAAGCAAAAACCGAGCTTGCAATCAAATGCTCACACGATTCCAATGCTAGATACCATGGAGGTTGGCAGAAAACTTTAGAGCGTGTTCGGCAGAAATATTTTTGATCGCAAATGGCAAAGGACATACGCCTTTATGTGAACCGATGCGAAACCTGCAAAGCCGTGAAAGCCACCAATCAAGGGTACAGACCACCTATGGGAAATGCCTTCGTATCCGAGAGGCCATTCCAGAGGCTTGCGATTTCTAAGGACCATATCCAGGATCAACGCGAAGAAACCAATTTTTGTTCATAGTGCTAGACCATTTTTCCAAATACGTATTTTTGAAGGCGATGCAAAACCAACCGTCGGCTAATGTAATTAGCTTCTTTAGTACACAGATTTTTCAAGCTTTCGGGATGCCTCAATTCGTCCATAGTGATAACGGGAAACAATTCATTCCGAAGGAGATGCAACAGTTTTTTAAAAACTGCGGGATTGTTCGCATTAAGACGGGGTTACACTCACCGCAGACTAATGCCTCTGAACGAGTGAATAGAGAGATTGATTCGAAAGTTATAATCTTTCTGAAAGAAAAGCAAGATCACATGGACTGGGACAAACATATTCCCGAAATTCTGTCAGTTTTAAGAAGCGATTACCATACGTCGATTCAGAGCTCGCCATACTTCGCCTTATTTGGACAAAATATGATACAGCATGCGTCAGTTCATAACATACTGGAGAAACTGGGTAGCCTAAGACAAGATGAAGTCCCGATTACAAGCAGAGCTGACAAACTAGCAATCATTCGCGAACACATATGGAAGAACCGTGAGCCAGCGCAAGACAGAGCTGCCAACACTTACAACAAACGTACCAGGGTTGTGAATTACCGGCAAGGACAAGAAGTACTTATTCCGGAAAAACTTTGCAATTTTAAGCAAGGCATAAATGCAAAATTCTTGCCTAAATACATAAAGTTTCGTGTTCTGCGAAAGGTAGACAATGCTTTGTACGACTTAGAGGAGTTGAATGGTAAACCGATGGGTAGGTTCCATGCATCTGACATCCGGCCGTGACAATGTCATCCGTCACGAAGAGCGATCCGAAAGCAAAGCATTTTTTCCCCCAATTTAATAATCACGTTTTTCTAAAATTTTTATGTATACACGTTTTTGCATATTCCAACTTAGCGATAGGGTAAAACCTTGAACACCCGCAGACTGCCCGGGGTTCAACTTTGCATGGCTTTTCGTCGAAGATAAGTCAAGTATGGCTGGACTAGCGGAGGGGCTGTATTGTGAAGACTCTAGCCCACGAATGTGAATCGAGTATCTTTTTATACCCGAGCGCACTTGTGCACAAGGGTATATTAATTTTGTTCACATAACGGTTGTTTGTAACAGCCAAAACGAATCGAGATAGATGTAGACAAATGTATACATAAATGATCAGAATGAAAAGAGAAATCGATTAAGCCATGTCTGTCTGTCCGACTGGAGTGCGATGGGGTATAGTCGTTGCGCTGGGTATGCTGTTACAGTTGCATGGCTATACTCAATCCCGACTTTTGCGTCCTCGTTCGCGCACTCTGGGCAACGTGAGCAACCCATGTGCGAGATGCGGTAACCAATCCGAGTGGAGCCTTGGGTTACGGCAGAAAGAGAGGGAGCTTCAGTGGGGCCACTTCGACTTATTCGGTTTAAGGGCTCACTGAAGTCTACAGCGTTGGTTGCGAAACCACCCCCGTCCCAGCAATGGGTTGTGCGCTGGGCTTTGGACCCGCCACGTAAAAAGCACTTCCAGTGAAGAAGCAAGGCAAAGCCTCGGATGAGACCCCCCCTTATGATGACGACCACGGCAAACGTTTAAAGGACTACGATTTTAGGGCATGCACCTGGAACGTCCGGACCCTTAATGGGGAAGGTGCCTCTGCCCGGCTGGTTGATGTCCTCGTAAGGACAAAAGCTGACATCACCGCCATCCAAGAAATGCGTTGGACGGGGCAAGGCAAAGAATGTCTGGGGCCTTGCGACGTCTACTACAGCTGCCATGTAAAGGAGCGCAAATTCGG
>NW_016160698.1:15824-20790 GCF_001687245.7 Rhagoletis zephyria | reverse complement strand
CCCCACTGCGATGGAAAGATCAGGTGGAGAAGGACTTGGCTTCACTTGGCGTTTTCAATTGGCGTCAGTTGGCACAGAGGAGAAACGACTGGCGTGCTTTGCTGAACTCGGCCAAAATCGCTTAGGCGGTTACAGCGCCAAAAAATAAGAAGAAGAAGAAGTCTGTCAGTCCGTCTGTCTGTCTGTCCGTCTGTCCGTCCGTGTACACGATAACTCGAGCAAAAATTGAGATATCTCAACGATGGTATGCTATGGTATGGATTGGTATGTAGGTTTCCGTTAACCCAAGGTAGGTTGGTATTGAAAATGGGCGAAATCGGACTGTAACCGCGCCCACTTCCCATATAAGGGTAATTTCCAGAAATACGAAAACTGCGATATTTTAGTAACTACTGAAGATAAGTCACTCAAAATTGATATTTACAATAATTTTCAGACGAAAAATAACAATATTATAATTTTTGTGAAAATGAGCGTAGCCACGCCTACTTATGGTTACATGTGTATATCTTGGTAACCGCTGCACCAATTTCTTCCAAACTGAGCACAGTTGTTGGCCTTGATACAGCATACTAAATGGCCGAAAATTTTAAAAATCGGTCAATAACCACGCGAAATACGAAAACTGCGATATTTTTGTTACTACTGAAGATTATTCACTCAAAATTGATATTTCTAACAATTTTTAGACGAAAAATAAGAATATTATAAATTTTTGGAAAATGGGCGTAGCCACGCCCGCTTATGGTTACATGTGTATATCTTGGTAACCGCCGCACCAATTTCTTCCAAACTTGGCACAGTTGTTGGCCTTGGTACAGCATACTAAATGGCCGAAAACTTAAAAATCGGACAATAACCACGCCCACACCCCATACAACGGTAATTTAGAGAAATACAAAATCTTCGATATATCAGTAAATATTAAAGCTAATTTATTCAAAATTTATGCTTGCAACAATTCTTTACCAAGAAATACGTTTATGGTAAAATTTTGGAAAATGGGCGTGGCACCGCCACATAAAAGCAAAACGTTGAAAATTATTGAAATCGGACTAAAATTACGGTCGCTTTGCATATAAAGGTAAATTTCGGAAATGCTTGAAACTGCAATATTTCGAAATTTAAGGACGCTAATTTACTCAAAATTGATACACCCCCGCTTACCATCTAGCGGTAGCTTTCGGAAAGGTGAAAAACCTATATTTAATACTTGCGCGGGGTATTTAATGTTCGGCTGCACCCGAACTTAAACATTCTTACTTGTTTTCTTTCGCTTTGGTGGTCGGGAACAAACCGCCCAGTATCTTTCCCGAGCATTCGTATTAATAGGGTACCCACGCGCGCTCCCTCCGGGAGTCGTGGACTACCTGACAATCCGCAATCCCATTAGGATCGTCTTTTCGGAGTTTTGGCGAATTCTCCTTACCAAAATGTCTTCAATTGATTTCGGTGTTTTGACGAGTTCTTTTACCAATAGGTCGTCAATTCATATTGGAGTTTTGACGAGTTCTCCCTTACGAAAATGTCTCTTAGGACGCAAAGCCATAATGAATAGGAAACAAAATAAATATATACACGTTTTTTTAAAGCCGCCGGTCGGCTATAAACTCGCGGCCAAGTGTCCTTTTTAAGACAGCAAGTCCTGTGTTCTTCTAAGCGGTGTTGAACTAGATGGGGGCATGGTGTTAAGACCGACTAAGTTCGCCAATAGGGGTAGGCTACTCTGGCCTAAACAAATAGAGAACCACCGCAACACCGGACTTGATTGTGTTTCAGGGTTTACTCGGCATAATTCTGACTCAAGCATTTCGAAAAGAACGCTAATTAAACCTATACAAATTATACCACCCAGATTGAGTTTTGATTCGAATTTGCTGGGTAAACTCCGACCCAACCTTAATTTTTTCCCCATAATTACTATAAACCGCCCTGACTAACTGAATATTTTAAACCATTAAATTCATTGTTTTGCGAATATACAAGTATGATAGGTGTCCGAACCAGTATTAACTAAATCAGTAGACGTATTGTTTCAGAGACCGACTACACGATAACGAGTCCACCTAGCATTACAAGCGAAAACTGACGCGGAAAATAGTAAAAGCGTTGACTTCGGTATTTTCGTAACATAAAACTAACTAACCTTAATTAGATAAAAATACTGAACCTGACGAGCCTTAACTGCTATCTGACGTGACTAAGGCACGGTGCACATTAGTGCGATACGATATGCGATGCGATACGCGATACCATTTTGTGATAGTAATACAAACATTTGTGCCCTTATAAGCTTGCAAAGGAGTTACATCTCAACCGAGTTTAGACCTTTCGAATGATGGGTTAATGCTTATATCTATAAACTTTTAAAAAATTTAAGAGAAAAGTATGTTTAATATCGAGTAAAACTCATGTTTATTTTTGCAAAGTCGGCTAAAAATTAAATGAGATATTCAAATTTTCATGACAAATTATTTCAGAATATTGCGTTCACTACAAGGAGAAATCGGTGAAAGCTGAATTAAAAAAAAAAGGTAAAGCAAACATTTTTGAGTTATATATCCAAAAATATTATTTTTCTCATGAAAGGTTGAATAACTTAGTCAGATTTCCCCCGATTTTTATACCCGAGCGCCTTGTGCACAAGGGTTTATAATTTTGTTCACATAACGGTTCTTTGTAACAGCCAAAACGAATCGAGATAGATGTAGACATATATATATACATAAATGATCAGATTGAAAAGAAATCGATTAAGCGGTGACTCTCCGTTCGTCCGTCTGTCTGTCCATGAACACGATAACTCGAGAAAAAATTGAGATATGTCAACAAAATTTGGTAAGTAGGATTCGCTTTATCCAAGGTAGGTTGGGATTGAAAATGGGCAGAATCGGACAATAACCACGCCCACCTCCCATATAACGGTATTTTCGAAATATGCAAAAACTACGATATTTCCGTAAACACTGGATCCAAATTGTTGTAAGTTGGTATGCGAAGTAGAAATTTGGCATAAAATAAGACAGTTACGAAATTTTTGGAAAATAGGCGTGGCCCCGCCCACTTATGGTAAAAAGCTGTATCTCTGTAGTCCCTTTACCAATCCCCACCAAACTCGCTGAGAACATTACTTAGGGCTTGACTAAGAAACCTGTTGAAATCCGACAAGAACCACGCCCACGGTAATTTACAGAAATATGAAAACTGCGATAAATAAGTAACTATTTAAGCTAATTTACTCAATATCGATATATGCAATAACCTGTTAGCAGAAAATTATAATTAGGGACATTTTTGGAAACTGGGCGTGGCACCGCCCACTTATGCCTACATATGTGTATCTCGGTAGCCGGTTTACCAATTTCTACCAAATTCGGCACATTTATCAACCCTGGCGTGAAAAAGCAATATGCTGAAAATGTTTGAAATCGGACTAAAATTACTGCCACTCACCATATAACGGTACAATTCAGAAATACGAAAAGTCCGATTTTTTAATAAGCTAAGACGCCAACTTACAACAATCACTTAACAAGACACAAGATGATAGATTACTTACTTCGTAAGTGTATATTGATAACCGCCTTACCGATTTCCACCAAACTTGGACCAATTATTTCAATAAATCATAGTATATTTTCGAAATGTTTGGAAAAATACTCTTGCTTATCATGCAGTTTACTAAAAGGTGAAAAAACAGTATTTAATATGTGCGCCAGGTTTATAATGTTCGGTTTCGCCCGAACCTATACTTCTTTACTTGTTTAAAGTAAAAATCAATATATATCAAATGTTAATATTGCATCAATTCAGGAGTAGTATAGTTTCTTTACAAAATAGTGCGTGAAAGACGAAAAAATTAACACAGAAAATACACCCAGATCTCTTAAGTTTTCTAAAAGTTTATATACATATATCATTCGAAAGGTCTAAACTCGGTTTATAGTCAACTGAGTTACAAGCTTATAAGTGCGGAAAACCATTTTTTTTAACGGTAAATCAAGATAGTGTGGGTGTTTGACAAAAATTTCGTATCTCGATTCTTACTTCACTCGGCAAAACCTACCTGAAAAATAACATGACTTACCAGATATTTTTACTTCATTAAGGGTATTCATCGGTTGGCGAAAATCCTCCTTGATATACCCTCCAAGCGGGTGCCGACTGGGGAACGGGCATCGCTGCTTGCACCGCTGCGGCGGGATGGGCTTGCTCTTCTGCCGAAGTGGTGCAAGCAGGCGGGGCCTAGCTGAGGCCGAGGTATAAACTCTCCTGCCGCGTCCGGTGGCGGGCCGGATGGGCTCGCACTGGGGGAGCTGGGGGTGGGCATACTGAGGCCATTTCTAGGGGGTTCCTGGCGGTAGGTATAAAACGCCCCCTAATCCAGGGTGTCATGCGTCACCGTGCCCATTGGACGGTTTGCAGTCAGGGGGTTTTCCGACTGTATTCTTACGGCGCCTCCCGGATACCTGTCCGCCTCCGGGAGTAACGGTGGACTTGCTGCGGCATGGGGCTCTGCCGTGGTCTACCGTTTTTTCCCCTTTCCCTTTTTCCGGCCGCCGAAAGGCTTCTCCTTAGTAGGCGGCCAAAGAACCAGTAATGATGAATAAAACAAAAGAAGCCTCGGAACCCTGCACGGGTAGTGCCGCCGCTGGACACGGCGAAGTTAAGTCCAATAAACCCACCATCTCGGGAACCGCATCGACGGCGCCGAAGACAGGGCCTACACGGCCCAAACAGATTCGGCCCTCCGCAGAATCTGGAGGGAATGCTAAGCCCCCAGAGGGAAAGCATACTTCCAGCGATACCGGCAAAACTATACCCCTCGAGGGAAAGTCGAGGCCGGTGGGGAAGCTGCGGACGGCCCCTCTCTCCACGCCCATCCCGGGCACATCCAACTCACAGGGGGTAGTAACCGAGCCCAAGTCCTCCACGGACAAGCCGGGAACTACTCCTGCGAGTAAAA
>NW_016160698.1:318-14246 GCF_001687245.7 Rhagoletis zephyria | reverse complement strand
TTCTTCAACAAGTACTTTGTAGATTGTTTAGCCGATTTGAACTCGGCGAACGTTCTCGACTTTTTGTGCTATATAAAACGCACTCGGTGGTTCAATTACTAAGGGAGGGAAAGAAACAAATGGCTTCGGCCAGTGGTATCACAACGGGCTTTTCCAGCCCACGTGTGCTCCGCGTTCTGCGCGGGGCAGCCACTCTAACCTAACCTAACCTAAGGGTATTCATCAAACCTTATAAATGCATTGTAAACCGTATAAACTAATAATTGTGTAAACCTTATAAATGAACTGTCAAAATTTGTATGGAAAATCGTTTACACATTTCTGATAAATTTATCCAGCGATTTCACTGAATAAACTTGATAAACAGAAGCCAATGCGACTCTGTCGCAACTCTAGCTACTTTTTCTTAGGCAATAATCGGGATCCGCATACAAATTTTGCACGCAAATTCAACAACAACGATATGATCCTGATAGAAATCTGGTTCAATTATTATCCCGTCTGTTCGTTTTGTTTCACTGATAATTTGGCAGCAAAGCTTGGTAGCCGAGACAAATGAATTCATACACAAGCAGACATTCTGCCATTGTTTCTTTTAATTTGCTTAAAATAAATAGCCTTTATGTTAGATGTATATTTATTTAAATAGATATTATCTCGTAAATATAATTTTTTCCAATTTAGTGAGGTAGTTTCTATAATTTCTTTATCCCCGTGCTAGTAGTATAAAGTTAGTGATACTGAGCTCTATAACCAAAGAAAACACGACTATTGTCGCATGTGTAAACGAAAAGAGAGTGTGGGTCGTTCATGTAACAGGGTGCGTAAATTTATAAGATTATCTGCTTGATAAAGTTATCGGCTTAGATGAATACCACTATTATTTTTTGTAGCATTGTGTAATAGAGCACACAAATTTGTACTTTCTGTCTTTAATTTAAAAACTCTTTAAATATAATAAAACTAGCAGACCCGGCGAACTTCGTCCCGCTCAAAATTAGATTTTTAATTTAAACATTTTGGTCCAACATTTTCTCCAACAATCCACATTTACGATTTGTACTGGCACTTTCATCGGCTAAGAAAATGGTTTCATGGTCGTTTCCTGCCTTAAATAACCGAACGCAAGTGTTATGTCCATGAGAAGTTCGCTGGTGGCAACAATGATCCGGATCTATAGTGAATGTGCCCTAGAAACTTTATCTTATAGTTGGTGGCAATTTCAAAATGAATGCGTATCCTTGTTCAACAGAAATACAATATACCTACATAAAATAAGATGAAATACCTTAAAAACTTTCGCGAAAGCAATTAAGGTGAAAAATGATTTTTTTATGTCAGGTTCTATATTAAATTCAATTAAAAAAATAAATCTTCATTAAATTGCTTTCACGAAACTGACTTTTAAGGTATTTCGACAGGTGGTGATTTGAGATTAACCACTGCACACCTCAACCCTGGTTTCTTCGAATAAAGCTTTAACGCATAATAATATTGGCAAATCCCATCCATTCCATTGTCCAATCGTATCACACGGGAGTTCGATATACTCAATGGTGCAACAGGTCGGTTTAGTCTGACATTTACGGCACCTTTTCTCACGTGTCTGCCTTTACCGATTCCAGTACATGTTTTGAATAATCGCCAAATCGGATCATAACAAGTAAGAAAGTCTAAGTTCGGGCGGAGCCGAACATTAAATACCCGGCGCAAGTATTTAATATATGACTTTCACGTTTCCGAAAGCTACCTCTACATGGTAAGCCGGGGTGTATCAATTTTGAGTAAATTAGCGTCCTTAAATTTCGAAATATTGAAGTTTCAAGCATTTCTGAAATTTACCGTTATATGAAAAGCGGCCTCAATTTTAGTCCGATTTCAATAATTTTCAACGTTTTGCTTCTATGTGGCAAGCACAATAAAAATACCGAGTTTGGTACAAATCGTAGAACGGTTACCGATATACATATATGTGATCATAAGTGGGCGGTGCCACGCCCATTTTCCATAATTTTATCATAAACGTATTTCTTGGTTAAGAATTGTTCCAAGCATAAAATTTGAATAAATTAGCTTTTATATTTACTGATTTATCGAAGATTTTGTATTTCTCTAAATTACCGTTATATGGGATGTGGGCGTGGTTATTGTCCGATTTAAAAAAATTTGGTATGCTGTACCAAGGCCAACAACTGTGCCAAGTTTGGAAGAAATTGGTGCAGCGGTTACCAAGATATACACATGTAACCATAAGTGGGCGTGGCTACGCCCATTTTCCAAAGATTTATAATATTCTTATTTTTCGTCTGAAAATTATTACAAACATCAATTTTGAGTGAATTAGTAGTTCCTAAAAATGAATTAGTAGTTACTAAAATATCGCAGTTTTCGTATTTCCGGAAATTTCCGTTATATGGGAAGTGGGCGTGGTTACCGTCCGATTTCGCCCATTTTCAATACCAACCTACCTTGGATTAACAGAAACCTACATACCAAATTTCGTTGAGATATCTCAATTTTTGCTCGAGTTATCGTGTACACGGTCGGACGGACAGACGGACAGACGGACGGACAGACAGTCACCGCTTAATCGATTTCTCTTTTCATCCTGATCATTTATGTATACATTTGTCTATATCTATCAAGATTCGTTTTGGCTGTTACAAACAACCGTTATGTAAACGAAATTAATATACCCTTGTGCACAAGTGCGCTCGGGTATAAAAAAGATGCTTAGTAGTAACTCAACTCCAGCGCCAACTGGCGGATTAAATTGTGAAACTTAACTATCCAGAGACCTACTAAAACACACACACACACAAAAAATGAGTATGGGATTAATTTTCATATATCTCCATACGAAGTGTTCCAGTACTGTACCATGAACTCTTCCAGAGGTATGCAGTATGAAATTCGGCTTGTAGGTGCTACGCCCCCTTTTCCAATAGCTCCATATTTTCTCCATGACTATGCGATTGATTTCATATATCACCACACCAAGTTCCAGTACTCTACTAAGAACAATTCTGGAGATATGCAATAAGAAAGATTCTACTTGCATGGGAGGTGCCACGCCCCCTTTTCAAATAGTCCGAATTTTTCGTCATGAGTATGCGATTGATTTCATATATCACCACACCAAGTTCCAGTACTCTACTAAGAACAATTCTGGAGATATGCAATAAGAAAGATTCTACTTGCATGGGAGGTGCCACGCCCCCTTTTCAAATAGTCCGAATTTTTCGTCATGAGTATGCGATTGATTTCATATATCACCACACCAAGTTCCAGTACTCTACTAAGAACAATTCTGGAGATATGCAATAAGAAAGATTCTACTTGCATGGGAGGTGCCACGCCCCCTTTTCAAATAGTCCGAATTTTTCGTCATGAGTATGCGATTGATTTCATATATCACCACACCAAGTTCCAGTACTCTACTAAGAACAATTCTGGAGATATGCAATAAGAAAGATTCTACTTGCATGGGAGGTGCCACGCCCCCTTTTCAAATAGTCCGAATTTTTCGTCATGAGTATGCGATTGATTTCATATATCTCCAAACCAAGTTCCAGTACTCTACCATGAACATTCCCAGAGACATACAGTATGACAATTTCGGTTTGTATAGGAGGTGCCACGCCCTTTTTCCAACAACTCCAATTTTTCTCCATGAGCATGTGTTTGATTTCATATATTTCCGTGCCAAGTTCAAATATTTTACCATGAACGCTTCCAGAGATATGCAGTATGAAAAATTCGGATTGTATGGGAGGTGCCATGCCCCTCTTTTCTAATAGCTCGAATTTTACTCCAAGATTATGCCATCGATTTTATATGCGCCAATACCAAGTTCCATTACTCTACCATGAACCAGTGATGAAATTGATGGTATAATTGTACTTTTTTGGTACATTTTGAATCTCAAAAGTACATTGGTACTACATCGACATTTTTGATCCAATTTTGTCAAAATTCGGCACTGCGCCAAATTCTGTCGAAATACCACTATGTGTACTTGAAGATTTGAATGTTTGTGGATGAAAATATACTCATCTTTTTCCACTTCTTACAAGACGTGGTGTTTATTAAAAACGAAAGACTTGCTAAAATCAATAAACAGTTGCTGTGATAATATAAAACGGTGAAAAGACTAAATATTTTGCAAAATATTTTTCTGAAACTTCGATGGCAGTGAATGCAATTCTTTTTTGTAAAGCTTTTGTGTTACTTGCACTTAATAAACCTACTTGAATGCTTTTGTTGCTTGCCTTGATATTGAAACTTAGAGTACAACTTGACAAAATGAGGTTCATGTGCTCAGAATTGTATTCTTAGGGTTTTGATGGCCTTTTTAAACTATAGTTATTCATGGTCATCGATATTCAGCCTTACTGCATGCTTACCTATCACGCAATGACCAGTTGGAACTTCCACCAGAAGTGGGAAGTGTAATTGGCTCACGAGACCAGAAGGACTTAGCCGCCCTGCATTCCAGGGTCTTTGCCCAGCGCACGCTGAGCTGGCTAAACGCCCATCTGTCCAGAAGTAGACCGCTTGAGTTCAGGGGAGTACCCAGACCTTGAGCAATTTCTCAAGTGTTCCCTGCATTGTAGAGGTAATACACTAGAGAGCAAGCAATCCGAAGACTCCTGTATAGCGGCTACTTCTGCTTAGAAAACGCTACAGTGATCCGGAGGCCTGAACTTTAGGTTGATGGAGAATTTTTTCTTTTTACATTTTTGAATGAAAACTAAAATTTCATCAGATGTTCGGAGAGCTTGAAGATTTCTGCAAACTTTCTGTTTCTCTTGGAATTTTGTTGCTGGGCATGTTTTACTGGAGATTTTAATCGAACGTGCCTATAGAGAAATTTACCTAATGTAAAAACATATATGTTGGTACTTTTTCGGCTGATTTGGTACATCTTTTTTGCCATTTGGTACAAAATTAAAAAACGCAACGTCCTCTCAAATTATTTTTCTTTGCATTTTTTGGGTACAAATATGATACATGTATTTTTTATTTTCATTTGACACATACAGTTTCCGAGATATATTTTTTTGACTTTTTAATATATGCTTCCGCGCAAACAAGCATTTTAATAAAAAACAAACTTAAACATCGTACCATTTATGACTTTTTTTGGCTTTCATACGAGGATTACGAGAAGTCGATACAATTATTTTTTAATACAAAAACTTGGATATTGAGAAAATAATAACAAATAAATTTTTTTTTCAAATTTAGTAATATTTTTTTATTTTTTTATTAAAAACTGTTCTTCAAATTCTTAAGTAAAACCTGCAAAAGTTTCAGAATGGGTACTTCAAAATTACGCTTGTAATCAAATTTTAAACAATTGCGGAAGCACTAAAAACTCGCACTCTCCTGCACCATCTATCTATGTACTCATATAACAGGCTGCATGATCGCAGCTGGATTTCTTCGGCATTACATAAAAGACAAGTTCTGAATGTAGTTTTTTATTTTATATTAGGGTTCTAATTACGCCCTTCTACAATAATGAATATTTTTCGCACGTGCGATACGCATGCGATATTATATCGCATCGGTGTCGCTGTCGTGCAAGTGTGCACAGTTTTCATCGCTTTCTACCAATTACTCAGCATGTTGATGTCGCATCCATATCGTATCGCATATCGCATGGCATATCGTATCGCACTAATGTGCACCTTGGCTAAGAGCTAGACATTTTTTTTTGCCCAGCTAAAGACTATGTTATTTTTTTACTATATCTCAGGGATAAGTCGTGCCACACGTTCTTCTGATTTTCCCACCTAATTATCTTGCCCGACGCCTTGCAGAGGACAGTTAACCCTTTTTCCTGTACGCTTCTGTGATGATTCGTTTAGTGAAGCAGGTTTATTATGGATGACTGTTCGCCGCACAGATATCTAAATATTTTATTCTTCGGCGTATAGTGCACCCGGTAGTGCGTCAGATAGATTCACCATCTAATATTTCCCCGAGCATACGGCAACACTAAAACTGCCAGTAAAAGTGTGCCATCTTGATAATTCTTGGCGGGGTTGCCACTACATGGAAAATTACCCTTCTAGGAAATAAAAATCCTAAAAGTGGATGAGAGACAACAACACCTATAGACAAGAGACACAACAGGAGATAACGTGTCGTGATGCCATTGGCGGCGCGAACTGCCGTTACAAAATTTCCGCTAAACTGCCGTTACAAGGGTTGCGGGAGACTCCCGTTACCAAATTGCGCATGATGTAGGGATGGCCCCCATTTGTCAAAAATCGATACGCCATGCAACATTTATTAGACAATACAATTTTTCACAATATTATTTTCTTTTTTTTAACAAGCAATGTTGGTTTTTCCTCTCAAAAGAGACGATGTCATGCTTTCCGATTCTTCGGATGCTTAACATAGGCAGGGCCTTGTTAGAATTCCCTGAAACTAAGCTTTTTAACAATAGTCGAATAGTCGATAAAGAAAGTAAATAAATTGTAAAATTAGGTTTTCCTGCAATAGAATAACTCATTATTAAATTCTAACGCCTTATCAGTGTTGCCAGGTCTTCGGCATGAGAAAACGTCCCTCTTGGTCTAAAAAAACGTCATTTCCTACCCAAAAACGTCTTTTTCAAATGAATGTACAAAAAATTGTTCTTATTAAGCTTTTATTGTATACAAAGGTACATATGTACGTAAGGTATGTTAAAATGTCATTTAGACAGAGTACATTTAGAATTCATTGTAAAGTGGTTTGAGATCGTTAATATAAAAATGATTTTATACATACACTTGTGATCAGCTGATTAAGTCATCAATATTTTGATCGATTTTGGCTGTTTTTCTTTTGTTTATTTAATGTTTATTATTTTTCCATAAAAGGCAAACTCATTATATAACAAACAAAATATAAATCCATATTAGAAACTTTGTGCAAAAATTATAAAAAATCTGCAAAGTTTCAGCTATATTTTCCACTTTTTATTCAGATTTTTTAAAATTCTTTTTGAGTATGCAGTTTGATAGCCAATAAAATTTCAGGGCAATAATGTGCAAGTTTAAAGGGGCTACATAATCGCGTTGATTTCTAATAATTTTTTTTGTCTTGTACACATTTAGTTAGGGGGTCGGTTGTCGAGAATGCTAAATTACGTTCTGCTAAAAAGTAGCATAGCAATATTTCAGCCTTTTTTGCGTTCATTACATTTTCAATGAAGTCTTAAAAAAGTCGCCTACTTTTTTCTGACTTTTTATGCTGCTACAGCTTTTTTGATGCTTTTGCGAGCGTGCGTGTTGCAATAGATCAGCTCTCCCTGATTTGGCTTTTAATGTGCAATTGCAAGCATTACAATAAGTCTCGTAACCTCAAGTGTTTACACAACCAGCCTTTGTCCAAGAATCCAAAAAAATGCGCGTACACTTGGTTTGCATCATATTTAAGTCATCTGTGTCCAAGGAATAAATATTTTTTGAAGCAGCTGCTGCAAAACACAAAGCTTGTAAAGATTTATTAAGAAAATAATTCAAAACCAGTTCTACTTATAAGATTTAGTAACAGAGAAAAATTACTGGGAAGTTAAAAAACGTAATTTTTACACAAAAAACGTTCAAACGTCAACAGGATACAAAAAACGTCCAAATAACGTTAAAAACGGCAACCTGGCAACGCTGCGCCTTATCTACATTTAACCTTACGTTAATCTGTTATGTACCTTAAAATCACTACATACATCCTCAATTTCCTATAAATTTAAAGGAAAAAAAACAATGAGAGTGCATGCATACATATCGATGACATTACGGCCATCTCAAACATGCATCCAAGTTGCGGCGTAATTGGCAGCGGGTATAAAACCTGCTGGCAACACCACAATCGGCCATTTGCAATATGATTTGTCACAATTAAGTAGAAGCGAAGAAAAACAACCAAAGTGCTTGTAGTGTGAAAATAACTTTGTAGGTTTTTATCACACCCCTCAAGCTTAAAAACAGAAAAACGACAAACTTAAAATCAAACTTTCGGCAAAATTAGTCGAGAAACAAAAACAAGTTAAAACCAAAATCAAAAAAAAAAACAAAAAAATTAATTTTTAACGAAAAACAACAAGCCAAAAACTGCACCAGTGGGGAATTGGCCCCGAGAAGTGCGCCCCTACATTCCCTTGGGAAAATTTTAGTTTGGCATCCCCCGCGTACAAAAAAAAAGGTGGCTAAGGGGGGGGGGGGTAGGGGGAGTTCTCCTGATTGCAAATATATATACTTTTAGCCGCAGGAGGCTTATAGTTTTTAAGTTATTTGTTGTTAAAGTTTGTAAATTGAACTAACCTCTCGGCGCTATTTCACACAATAAACACTATATTTATGTAGACACTTTGGCAAAATAGTTGCATTAAAACCCCGCACAATGAAATGTAAACATACTTTTTACATTTATGATGTATTTTTAGTAAATTAAGTAAGTTTTAATAATAATCACGCACTTATATATCGTCGCTCCCAACGAAGAGTAGCACATCTCAAATTACCGTGGAAGACTAGCACGTTTCACTATTCGCGTCGAAGACTAGCACATTTCATTATTCGCGTCGAAAAGTAGCACATTTCAGATTCTCGCGTGGAAGACTAGCACATTTCACTAATCGCGTGGAAGACTAGCACATTTCAGATTTTTGCGTGGAAGACTAGCACATTTCGTTATTTGCGTGGAAGACTAGCACATTTCAGATTTTTGCGTGGAAGACTAGCACATTTCGTTATTTGCGTGGAAGACTAGCACATTTCAGATTTTTGCGTGGAAGACTAGCACATTTCAGATTTTCGCTTGGAAGAGTAGCATATTTCAGATTGTTAAGCCGCGAAAACTGCACGTCTCCGGTTTAAAGTAAATCAGAAAAGCATAATATATATTGAAAATTCAAACGTTTATTCTATATTTCTTTAATTGTATTATGAAAATCATGAAATTCAGATCATTTGTTGAATATCATCCACTTTTCTTTTTTTTAAAGGTATTTTTCCCTTGTAAGCTTTAGGCAATTCACAGTGTTTCATGGTTGACCATTGAACATTTTTTTTCATTAGGTTCAACTTCTCCTCGCTTTGCATAAAGTCGTATTTTACTGCCATGTCTACTTGATTTTTGCTATTTTTTATTGTAATTTTCCGTACATGTGATATCTTAATTTTTTGCCAATGAAAATATTTGGAGAGTTCTTCGAAGGAAAATATTTAATTTGCGTTTGCGTTGTTGAAAATTTGTTGAGTTTTTTTAGTATTCTCCTGGGCTTTAAACTTGGGCCAATATGGATTTTTTTAAGAGAATTAACTTTATTTTAATTGAAGGTTTTTTAAGTAAATAAATAAACATAACATAAATAATATCACTTTGAAACGGGGTGTTCTTGATATGATACTGTATGTATATGTATTTTCGTATTTATTTATAAATAAAGATTCCCTGAGAAAGACGCGAATGTCGAAAGGTGTAGGAGGAAAAATAAACGTTTATTTTACTTGTAATAACCGGCCAAAAGGCTCCATATACAACACTAAACTTTCAGCATGACCGAAGAAAAATAATTATAGTATAAACATACATATTTATGTAACTTTTTTTTTTTAACGGCTGCTACAACCTTATATGAACTGCCTTGCGTATCCCTCTTCCACACAAAAATCTGAAATGTGCTAGTCTTCCAGGCAAATAACGAAATGTGCTACTCTTCCACGCAAAAATCTGAAATGTGCTAGTCTTCCACGCAAATAACGAAATGTGCTACTCTTCCACGCAAAAATCTGAAATGTGCTAGTCTTCCACGCAAAAATCTGAAATGTACTAGTCTTCCACGCAAATAACGAAATGTGCTACTCTTCCACGCAAAAATCTGAAATGTGCTACTTTTCGACGCGAATAATGAAATGTGCTAGTCTTCCACGCTAATAGTGAAATGTGCTAGTCTTCCACGCGAATAGTGAAATGTGCTACTCTTCGTAGGGACCGACGATATGTATACGCACATTGTGAATACAGAACCGTTGATTCAACCATGGTTTCACACTGACATTAGAAGAGTGCAGCCACATCTAAGAAAATAACAATAAAAGAGAATAGTTTTTATCGTACCCATTTTCCTGCTCAGCGTTGAATTAGTAGTAAAGGAGGGTATGGGGTTAAATACCCCCAATAAAAAAAAAAACTGACAAGCCCCGCAGGCGAAAATTTTTAATAAAAAATCGCGCGATTTTTTATTAAAAATTTTCATTATTTATCAAGTATTGATTTTTATGGAAAAAGCGCCGCAGGCGAAAATTTTTAATAAAAAGTCGCGCGATTTTTTATTTAAAATTTTTATTATTTATCGAAGTATTGATTTTTATGGAAAAAGCGCTGCAGGCGAAAATTTTTAATAAATAATCGCGCGGTTTTTTATTAAAAATTTTCATTATTTATCGAAGTACTGATTTTTATGGAAAAAGCGGCGCAGGCGAAAATTTTTAATAAAAAATCGCGCGATTTTTAATTAAAAATTTTCATTATTTATCAAATTAACGATGTACGTTTTCTACATTTGTGTAATTTGAACTACAATAACACCAGTAAATATTATTTCCACCCGAAAAAAATAATACCGTTATGATCAGGAGTAAGACCCCTATCGATCCTTATATTACTATTATTTTTAATAAGAGCAATATATGTACACTTATACTTCCTAATTATACGGACTTATTTGTGTATTTTTTTAACGTATGGTAGCATACATTTTGTGTTACTGTCAGCCATTGTTATTTCTGCTTGTTTGTGAAGACATTTATAAACGCGTTTTACTTAATTAATTAATTAAGAATTGTATAATAAAGTGGAAATCTCAGGCCGGGGTTTTAATGCAACTATTTTGCCGAAGTGTGCACATAAATAAAGTGTTTATTGTGTGAAATAGCGCCGAGAGGTTAGTTCAATTTACAAACTTTAACAACAAATAACTTAAAAAACTAGAAGCCTGCTGCGGCTAAAAGTATATATATTTGCAATCAGGAGAACTCCCTCTATCGTTCCATAGCTACCTTAATGCGGAACTCCGGGGATGCCAAACTAAATTGCAGCCATTCCCTTCGGTGCCACCGCTTTGGGATAACGCACTAGCCTTGCGCATTGCATCCTACCTCACCGTCCGCAGCAGCGGGCTACCACGGAATGGCATCGGTGGTAGCTTAAGCGGTGGCTCCAGCAGAGTAAGTCTGCGAAATAGCGCGCTTGGAGAGCACCCCATAGCATCAATAGCCACTACCACCACTACAGTCTGGTAAGTTACCTTGTGATATAATATATTAATTCTGTTGATCCTCTGCGACTGACGTGGAAGTCTGACAGACACCGAAGTTTCGATATTTTTCCGGAGCTTCAATAACATTGATTACGAAAACACTTATTTTTCGACACACATTTTATTTATATGACTGTTTCATTAATGAGTACTAAAAACATCGATGAAATTTCCAGTTTAAATCGAGTAAAATAAAATAAAGAGTTATTAATATATATCTGGCTTATATTTTGATCTGGCTAATTGGGGTCTGAGTGACTGCACACCAGTATTGTCAGTGGCAGAGGGTTAACTTAAGTCGTTCCATTTTGTTACGGGCGGTGAGCGCACACCTGGCGCGTGTCGTACAAACATGATAAACGCCAAAAACGGGGACAGAAATCTGTCGCTTACCTTGTTTATACGGCGGCATAATCTCTCCAGAACACTAAAAGTACAACATCAAAGAATTCGAATTACCATATTCGAAGCAATCGAGCTAAAACCGCGAACGTAAGCTCCAATTTTTTTGTCGTTTTTTCCAAAAACAAATAGCTTCTTCATATCCATCAACTGTAAATGATACCGCAAAGAATTTACAAGGCAAACAAGCACACAAAAAAAATGGCTCAAAGTGGACCATCCATTCTCGAGTTATGCACCGTCTGACGTAAGCAACTTTGGTATACAATCGGGATATATTCGATGTAAATAACCTGGTTTAAATTAAATAATTTAATCAAATTCGAGTTTGTTTTCAAATACCATTATGCACTATTATCCCCACCTTTTTGTGGAATTTAGCTACCATTTTAGGAAGTGTGATTGAATTCTTCCCCTTTTTAACCTGCTTCCAAAAACCATCCCTGTGGGTGGGAGTGTAAAATTTTATAAAAAAGCTACTTACAAAACCTTTCATTATTGAATCATGCCTTGACCATACCTATTAGTCATAATTGTTGTTGTGTTAGATATGGGCATTCCCATGGTGGCGCACGTGACAGTCGTACGATTTCAATGTGATACAAAAAAGGAATACCATTTGTTTTCTTTAACTTTTTTGGGCCATTGTATAGCACGTAATTAGCTCTATATTTAACCGAAAAATTAAATCAATCGAACTGCTTGGTCCTGAAATATAAGCATTTAAAGAGAGGTTCGTTACGTGACAAAAAATGGAAGTTGATTTTTTCTTTTCTTACAAAATCGCAAAACTCTGCGAATTGTGGATGGCTATTTTGATGAAACTTATTTTGATATGATTTGGAGCAATTCTAGTTGTTTTTAGAGTTTTTTGAATTAATGCAAATTGTTTCAATTCTCTTTTACAACCCCAAGTGTGAAACGTGACGTGACGTGGCGTGACGTGACATAAATTTCCATGGTTATATTTTTGTTAATATTGCTTTTAAATGAATTTTCAACGCAAATAAAACATGTATTTTATGTAGAATATACTTTATATTTTGACTTCAGCGCCAATTCAGGGTCAATTTATTAGAAATCTATGATTTATTATGTTTCAACCACATGCACCAAATTCGAACCAAAGCGGACCATAAATACGGTTTTTCGAAATATCTCGACCTTGGCACCACCTAGGAAGACCAATTTATGCAAACATTATTCTTCTTACATAGCCAGTATATCTTTTAAAAAGCAGACAAATCGGCCCGTAAATACGTTAGATATAAAACTTTTATTTTTTTTGTCGTGGTGGACCTTCCGCTGGAAACACCCATATGTGTTAGAGATATCTGGCAGCCCTACTTAAGCAGCATACGTGTAAAAAAAAGAAGATCTATGAATATATGTATATTAGACCTGGCGTTAATTTTTTTTTTTAGAATTTCAAATCCGGCTAGCGATCAAAATATGCGATTTGATGCCAAAAATGATGTAGCAAATTTTCAGGCTGATTGGATGTTGACAACCCGTGCCACAATGAGGTCAAAGGTCAACATTTTTGAAAAACATCCAAATACATTTTTTCAATTAATTTTTTTATTTAATTAGATATACTATACGTAGTGCTGCTACTTTTTGCATGTATCTCCTTTCTTCTCTATAGTTTTTCTCAACATTAGCTGTGATCCTTTACTTTTCCGACCATTTCTAGTAAAACTGTCAAAATATAAAAATTCGCTCTCAGTGAGAGAGCAACACCAAAAGCTACGGGATTGCCTTCCAATAAAAAATGTGAAATCTGTCAATTTCCCCACATACACATTCACACATACACATCCCGACAAGAAATTAGCGAGCGCTTGCATCATTTTTTTCACCCTGCTCTAAGCGTGCTGATACAAATGTTGCCTGAAGTGAGTGTAACTATTCCTGCAGGGAAGTAAATTGCCAAACAGCTGATCGTTTGACAGTTTTACCAGAAGTAGTCAGCAAAAAATCTTCTAAAACTTGCAACTCTCTGACTGGAAAGATTAATTTCCAAACTTGAATAATGGCTCAGAAGACAAATTTATCGTTGAGACGGCTACGGTCTGCTGATACAAATGTATACTTAATTGGTAAATGTGAACCCAAAATAGTTGGTGCAAAATTACCATCAAGACAGCAAGTACTTCAGTGTTTTTTTTATAATGTACGCTGTGAAAACAAAACAGTAAAT
>NW_016160698.1:0-293 GCF_001687245.7 Rhagoletis zephyria | reverse complement strand
CGGACCATAAATACGGTTTTTCGAAATATCTCGACCTTGGCACCACCTAGGAAGACCAATTTATGCAAACATTATTCTTCTTACATAGCCAGTATATCTTTTAAAAAGCAGACAAATCGGCCCGTAAATACGTTAGATATAAAACTTTTATTTTTTTTGTCGTGGTGGACCTTCCGCTGGAAACACCCATATGTGTTAGAGATATCTGGCAGCCCTACTTAAGCAGCATACGTGTAAAAAAAAGAAGATCTATGAATATATGTATATTAGACCTGGCGTTAATTTTTTTTTTT
>NW_016160696.1:45412-60535 GCF_001687245.7 Rhagoletis zephyria | reverse complement strand
ATTAATATACCCTTGTGCACAAGTGCGCTCGGGTATAAAAAAACAATTTACAAGCAACCATGTTAAGGCTTAAATGTATATGTGTGAATGTATGTTCGTGCTATTTGAGTGTGTGTGTTTTGTACGGCAACTGCTGCTGCCACTGCAATCGGCCATTGGCAATAAAATCCAGTTGCCAAATTTGTACGCCATTTCGACAATCAATTGCTGACCGACTGCTGGTGATATTTACAGGATGTCTTTTTTAGCAAAGAGTTGGAGTTTTTATGCAGTAGGCAATGTATATTAAATTTAATTTTATTATAAGTTCTTTAAAACGGAATCTCAAACTTCTAAAATGCACTCTTGTGAGCCAATTTTTGTATGGAGATAGTTCTAAAACAAAGTAAGTGTGCCTGGGCAGCACTGGAGAAGTGAAACTTACGTTCTATATCTATTTTGTCTCATAACCAATATACATACATACATACATAAATACATCTGCTTTTGCTTAAGGTTATATTTTTTGTCTTTTTTCTATCTAGATCGCTACCCCTACCCCTGTTCGTTCTAATTACATTTATGTTATTCGGTTTTCCTTTATCTTCACTTTTATCTTTATACTCTTTAGAAAGCAAAGTCGATAGTAACATCCAACAAGATAACGATAAAACAACCGATAAAAATATCGATAACAAAATCGATAAAAAAGTCTATAGCAAAATCGATAATAGTACTGTTAATAAAATCGATTAGAAAATCTATAAAAATATCGATAACAAAATCGATAAATAATCGATAACAAAAATCGCTTAGGAAATCAATAAAAAATATCGACAAAAATATCAATAACATAATCGGTAAATAATCGATAACAAAATCGATAAATAATTGATAGTAAACTCTATAACAGTATCGATATAAAATCGATGAAAATATCGATAACAAATTCGATAAAAATATCGATAATAAAATTTATAATAATATCGATAACAAAACCAATAACAATATCGATAACAAAATCGATACAAATATCGATAACAAAAGCGATAAAAATGTAGATTATTATATCGATAAGACTCGAGAATCCCAAAAATCTCCAAAATCCCAAAATAGTTCACAGTTTGAGTATCTGTGTCTCCATCTATATCTTTTTCTCTAAAATTACTTTTATTTAAATCTTTCTTCCTCTATCTTCATCTTAACTTTTATCGGTATTCTCATCCTCATCTTTTTCTTTATATTTATCTTTGTTTTTAATTTTATGTTTATCATTTTCTTCATCTACTTATTCTCCTTCACCTTTGTTTTTGTTTTTGTTTTTATTTTTACCTTTGCCTTTATCTCTATGTACGTACTCCCCTTTACTTTCATTCTTATATTGGTCTTTTCCTAAGTGTTATTCTTTAACCTTTTATTAGCATGTTTTTGTTAAATTAATAACATTTGTATACACTCAAGGAGCACTTGTTTCAGCCCAACCATTTCCGTTGCACCATTTCCGTTTACAATTTCCGTTGAATTTGCCAATTTACTCCCAACCAACCAACTGCCACTAAGAAGTTTCACTTCAAAGAAGGCATATATAAAATATATCTTTTTAGAAGTACTTCCTTGCTTCACATTCGTGTTAAAAATGTTATCAGATTTTTTTCGATATTGTTACTAAATGAATCTTCAATATCTTATCAATATTATTATCACTATTTATTTAGCTCTTTTTAGCAGATATAATTGCAAACATGGATGAATATGAATAAGTTTAAAGATGTTTAAGAATGGTAGGTCGGTAAACGTAAAAACCATTATCCTGCACTTAGAAATAAGCTACCCATTGTATTTTGGATGTAGAGAAAGCACTAAGAGGACACAGCATAATATAGTATTTTATGTACATTAGTGGTTGGTAGTAGAGATGCTATTTTTAAATCGATAAAACCGAAGATAGATTAATCGAACCCTTATGATTCGATTTTTTGTTGATTTTTTAGTTCTGGTTCGATCCGTGAATCGATTCAAAAAACTCGAGGATCTACATTCGATTTTTGCTCAATTGATGCATATTGAACTATGGTTTGCCCCCAGGAAATCTATAAATATTTAAAGAAATATGAATTTGGAGCTGGTACAAAAAAAAAATAGCATGAGAGAGCAAAGACCAAAGAATTCAGTGACCTTCCTCCTCCGACTATATGGCTCCTCAGAGAAGCCTCTTGAAAATAACTCTATATAAAATTATGATTATAACTACAACAAAAATTCCCAAAATTGTGATTCCCAACTTTATGAAAATTTTCATAAAAATGTTCACCCCTCAATTACTCTTCTTATATTTTGTTTAAAGGTTACTTAAGAAGTGAAATATAGAGTCAGGGAAAACAAAACAAAACTAACAAATGCCCGATTTGCCAAAAATATATGTACGTAAGCTCTACTATACTTCTTAAAATTGTCGTTAAGTTTGAAATAAAACCTAGAATTTTTCCTCATTTGTGTTAAACAAAAAAAAAAAGCACCAACAAAATTTCCAAAAAAAAATATAAGTTTTCATAAATAGGGCGAACTAACATTGAGTTTACACAAGGCTTTAAATGAAGAAATTGCAGCCACTATGTTGGGCATTAAACACTAACCGTTTCATAGTGTTTGTTTCCACATGGCATTTTTAAAATGGCATACATTTTTTGTCATTTCGTTGCCTGGCGGAAATTTGGTTTAAGAATTTATGAAGTTTCAGTTGAATGATCATTTTAATGGCTTAGTAAAGAAACACCTTATCTCTGTTTCAAATAAATCTAGATATTGAAACAGTTATGAACAATGTTTGTATGTATGTTTTAAAAATTACTTATGTACAATAAAAGTTTGGTCAGATCACTGTATTTTGTTTCTTTATAAAAATTAAGTAAAATACGTTATTTGACATAATATGCGAATCAATCTTGTGAAATCGATTTATTTCTAGACGATTCCTTCCTGCATCGATTATGTCTATTTTGATTCTAAACGTTTAAAAAACTTACTTTTTTATTTCGATCTGGCATCTCTAGTTGATAGAGGGAAAGATAATGAAACTGGTCCACTCTCAATACATCTGGCGGAATAAATTTAGAAGTAAAGAATTGAGAGCGGAAGTCCTGTCGCTTCCATTTCGAAATATATATTGTGGACTTTTACCTCATGGGTATAGTACATTCATCTTGAGATGGAGTCATTGGGTTCTTAAAGTGGCTGTTGCATCGGTTTTACTATGTTAACTCGTGTGTCGGTTGCTAGCAAACCAAATTTTTTTTTTTGCTACGTATTACTGAATTCTGTTACCCAAGTATTTCTGCGACAATATTTTTCTAAAAATTTAAAACCGCTTCCTTTGGAGCACTGGATAGAATTTGCATCCAACAGTTGCACCAATGCACCATAGAATTACCACATCGAACGGAAATTGATGTCACTATCTGCTAAAGCAATCCTTTGTTTCGTAATATATATACCTATGTATTTATGCATGTATGTAGAGACCCAAATAAGGTTCATATATTTAACTGAAAATGGTCTACCAACTAGATGGGCTTGAATTGGCACATTGACGATAGGCAGATATGCACTTCCCTCAAATACATATGTTTATATATGCATTTACGTATGAACCAGTACGTACTCGTACGTAAAAATATCAGCAATGCGACCTATCTGTCTGGGTACTATGCTGGTTGAAAGCTTTTATTGACAGGCGATTGAGTGTTGCACAGTTAGTGCTGTCACGAATCCGAATGTTTAATGCCATTAACACCAGACACGGCCTGTTCGATATGAACACACAACTAACGTGTTATCTCAGTATGTATGTAAAAATGCTTTTATATGCATCTAGGTACATACAAATGTATGCTATATAATCATGATTGTAGTTTCACGAATATGTGTGCATAGGCCTGTATTTTGTTTATAACCCATACAACCCATGCCCGTGCTATGTAAAATACATATGTACGATTATATGCCCGCATACTTGTAGGTAATTTAGTTTTTGTTTTACTCACCTTCCGTATCACTGTTGTCCGATACTGGCGGCTCACTTGTAATATACTGACGTCCACTCAATAAATTGCTTTCGACAATGGGACGTTTGTCCTCCAGTTGACGTCGAAAGGCTTTATGATCATCCTGTAAGTAAAGATAAGTGACGAAGAAATTGATACATGAATTGTTGTGGTAAACACTTTAAGTGTGTAATAAATTAGATTTCGAGAGTTATGTAAGTCGTAATGAAGATATGTAAATTATTAACAAGCACGAATTAGTATAGGAGGATTGCATCATGAATCACCGACCACTTGAATTTTGTGTTAGTAGAAACGTGTTGAAAGCTTGTTTATGGCACCTAAAATGACTACACATATTAATATTGAGTACTTTGCTCTTAAATAACTGACAATTTTTGACCAGTAGAAAATGAAAACGATCAACAGTAGTATAAAGCAGCGATGGACAGAGAGATCTTTTACTTTACACACGTCAATACAAAATGTATATAAACCTTGAAAGGGCTTTGGGCGCGAGCAAAGTGGTTCCCACTACCAGTATAAAGTCTTTGGCGAAAATTAAAAAAAAGAAATTGCGTCATCTGGTGCAAAGAAATTAAAAAAAAAAATACATTAGGGGTATTCTCGAAGTCTTGCACGATGCACGGATTGCATGAAATGCAAAAATACTATTCCAAATTTCGAAGAGTACGAGAACACCCCATTGCAAAGAGGTAGCATGCATGGGGAGCAAGCAGCGAAATTATGTATCAAATACAATAACAAGAGACAGCAAAAAAAAATTAAGTGAGCGAGATGAGAGGAATGAGAGAAATATGTAGCAATTCCAACAACAAAACAACNCTGCAGCGATAGGAAATGTTGTTTCCCATGAATTTTCTTGTTGTGTGTTTGCAATTTATGCAATCCGTGCAATCCGTGCTACGTGCAATGGCTTTGCAAGATTTGGAGAATACCCCTATTATGTTGCAAAAAATTTTATAAAAGCCTACACTTAACCAACTCAGATTAATTTTTTTGTATCTAACCATACGTTTGTACCAAACAAAACAGCATTCAATTGTATGTGCCCTCTAAACAAAATAACCGCTTATTTGACCATAGCGGAGCGGTTAAAGGACCAAAATTCAATCCCTGGCAAGAGCAATATCCAACAAAAAAAAGTTTGCTTAGAGCGTCGGGCAATGGCAAACCGAGTGTACATCCCAAATTGGAGGAGAGGCTCGGTCAAAGAGGTAGAAAATATTATTACTTGTTTACAAATATCTTATCTGCCTGCTTTTCGTCTTCGGCAAGAACTCCCGTTGAGAGCGAATGGTAAAGTTGAATAGACAGACTTTAGCCTTGGTTCAGAGCTGAATGATAAAGTCAGCAGCAATATCCGGTCGGGAAACTACTCCTAAGCTTAAACCTGCATCTAAAGGACTACTGTGGCATTTTCTAAGCTCGGGCTATAATGCAATAATACCTCTCCTCTGCGAATGTAGCAACTACGCAATGCACAAAGAATGTAGTCTGGGTTCCGGCCACAGAAATATCATTGGAAACAGCATTGCGAACAAGCTGGTAATGAAGGTAAGTAGTATATAGTTATTCAGTTCTGTCCAAATGCCGTCAAGCACACTAATTTCAAACGAACTATGGCTCATATCTGCTTAAACAAGTTTGTAATTAACTATTATATATCGTTATTTTCGGGACTACTGAGGGATTTTCGGGACTATTTCGGGATATCCGAAGCTACTTTGAGATTTTCGGGATTCTTGGGGCTGTATCGGGATCTTCGGAACTACATACATACTTTGGGATTTTTGAAACTCTTTTGAGATTTTCGACACTACTCCGGGATTTTTGGGATTCTCGAGACTATATTCTAATTGTAGGGACTATTTCGGGATTTTCGAGACTACTTCCAGTTTGCCGAGACATGTTCGAGATTTTCGAAACTGCTTTGATAAAAATATCGATACATTTATCGATATCAATATTTATAAATATATCGACAACAATATCGATAAATAGATTCATTAATATCGGCGGGCATTCGCAAATCGGAGGAGAAGCTCGGCCAAACACTAACATATGTGTCAGCGCCAATCTATTATCACTATCAAGGCCGTATTTAAGGGGGAGGGGATTGTAAGTGTTCTGAGTGGCGATTGACTGGCGACTGCGTAAGCAGATTTGACAAGCGATTTGATGAATCGCTGCGGGAGGTGTGAAGAGTGTAGCGGGGAAATAATACTCGACCAAGTAAACAAAATGAGTTTCTAATGACTGCCTCTCCAGTTTGCTCGACCGATGACTTGGTCGATTACTCGCCAAACTGTTTATATGGTTACAATGTCATCACCACTGGAAAACTTCAGATTTATGACCGAAAATATTGTACACATTGCTGACCGCAATAAGTTACAACAAATAAATGACTAAAAGTTGTTAAAAGCTAAGTGAGTACAAGAAAGAGCATAAAATGAATCTAAAAATACTCTAGCTAAACCCATAAATGTACTGGCAACCTAATGAAGTAAAATTTGTTGTGAAATTACAAATACATTTATATTTAATGTGTTTAAGTTGCAAGCGAACACAAAAGCTAAATCGTGCACCGCATAAAGCACCTACGGATATTTTTCCACTTGAATAAACAGAAATAAGGTGAATCGGAAATGAGGTTTTTTTGAGCAGGTAGTAAAAGGGAAGTATCTGGCGATTAGTTAGCTATTTTGGCTAAGAAAAAAATCATTAATTCGCCTAATGGCATATATTGCTTCTCATCCTATGGCCACTTTAATCTTCTCACACAGCAGACGATCAAAGAATTGACCACAACCTAAACTGCCACTGCCACAGCTACTTTATTATTATTTTGACTGGCTTGGCGCTATAAACACATCGAAACGCTGCAAATAGTAGAGCCCGCCAGCAATTCAATTGACTGCAGTCACTGCTTTTTTCTGATTTGATTTTTACTACCCACTCGAATGCATATGTGGCTAACATTAACATGGCCACTATTGACTTAACGACTAAAGCAACAAAGTCACAGTGGCAGCAGCAATGACAGCAGCAAAGGCCACTGAGCAGCACATGTAAATATGTCCAACAGCGGTGAAAAAGTTTCACAACTCCGCAGAATCAGGAGTCCATACAGTGGCTGCGACGACGCCGGAGATTTTTGGGAAGTTTTATATCACCGCGTGCTGTGATTGCAGGAGTTCAGTTGCCGCTCGCAGGCGTAGTGGGCGAATGAGCAACTAAAGTGCTTTGACTACTCGCTGCCTTTTAGTTTTATTTTCCCTGTTTTTCGTACACAATCATTTGCTCTTTTCAATGCTTACCCTTTTTTTGTGTAATTCATACCTAAATTTTGCTTTTTTGTTTGTAGTTGTGTCTGCAATCACGCCAAGCCCTTGAGTGATTTTCTTTGCGGTGCGCAAAAACTTTGGTTCAACTAACATTCAGCACTTCAGTGGATATTTGTGCGGATGTTGGGCGACCAAAAGTAGTAATTTCACAAACACACTTATGAATGTGCACACGTACATATGTACATACGGCTACATTTGTGTGTGCGAACATTGGGCAAGGGTCATTAAACAATTACGAGAATACAATGTAATGGAACTGACTACATTAATATATACTAAGTGTATACGCTCACAACCATATTCGAGCGCTTTCAAGTATCCTTTGCAAGTTTGGTTGCTTTGGTACTTTTATTTTCGGGCATAAAGTCCACATGGAAGGCAAAGTTGGGAGCAAATTGCAAATTGAAAATGTCCAGCAAATGGAAAAGAGTAATTTGTAAAGTACTTAGTTACTTGGAGCAGTAATTGAAACGAACACGTATTTTGAAATTCAACCATTTATAGGTTTTCTATTACTTGTACTTCATTTTTTATGGCTCCAAAAATCATTTATGAGCATGAGCCGAGAGCAGAAGAGAAGGTAATTCTTTGCGAATTTTCGACGGCTTCACATAAGAATTGCTGAGGGATAATTCTAAAATTGGTCTTTCCATTTTGTTCGCGGGCGCGCTTGCTTTCGTTGTCCACCAATCGTGCTTGGTCGAAGGATCTATTTATACCCTTAAATATGTCTGCCGACAGCTGTAGCTAAGTGAACCTTCACTCGGTAGGACTAAGGCTCGATCCATGCGGAGAGCAGTATAAAATGGATAAATTTTTTTCTAACAGCGACAGCCAATGGAAACCCCCTTAGTCTATTTATGTGTTATGAAAAAGCTTCTGTAAGAAGTGATACCTCAATATAGTATTCTTGACGCCTGTTGCCAGATTTCGTTCATACCCACTTAGATGTACATATTTGGCAATTAAAAAAAAAACCTTCAAACACATAAAAAGACAATTTAAAGGAGTAAAAAAACATCACTTAATCGCCTAGCTTCCGATATGTTTGCCAGCAGACACTTAACAACCTGGTGTGCGCTCAAGTGTAGGGTAGCAATGTAACCACTTGAAAGGAGGTCACACATTAGCAAATGACACAAGGGCACACAAATACATTACTATCTCTAAATACATACATACTGCGGGGTAGGTATTCGTGATGAGCACTCAAGCATAACCCTTCCATTTGTCTTATATATGCATGGATGTGCACCTACCTCTCCGTACCTATACATTGTATGTAAACATAAAAAAATAGACACACAGTGTACTTTAAAAATATGTCCTTACACAAGCTGTCTCTTCAAGCCGAAATAGCTACAATCTTTCCTTCAACTAACACTCTTTCACCGTTCGCTCGCACGCCACTTGGCATGCTGTCAAAATCTCAAAATTGTCTTAACCTCAAAAATGAACCCACTTCATACGCCATTAAATCTCAACTCGTGAGCGACCTCAACGCATTAAGGCGAGTAGAGGTAGTAGTAAGCAGAGCTCACTTGTTTGCGCAAAATGCAAAAGGAGGCACGACGAGCACAATGTGTGAAGCAGTCGGTCAGGCGCAACAACCTACATACATATGTACATGAGTACGTACGTACTTATGTTTGTATATAAGTAGCCCGGTAATGCGGGAAGTCGGTGAGTGATGATGGGTTCGTTGAAAAGGATGCGATATATTCGCCTGTGTCTGTAAGTGGTGGAAATAAGCGCTGTGGCATGGGACGAGTGTAGAATTCAACCTGTATGGGTAGCGCCGTTGGCAGTAATAGCCATAAATATTATTTCAGTTCTTTCCACGCAATTACTTGCAAGCGGAAAGAATGTGGTAATATGTAGTCTAACTAAATTTGTGTCTATATATTTTTCTAGTGTAAAAGCAAAGTACATAAAAATAAGTTTGTAAGCAGCATTTCTTTAGATATATTAGAAGATAGGATTACAAAGGGATATATCGGTGCCTATGGGTATGCACCTGACTATATGTGATTCCTCATTTAGGTCGAAATTTGCGCACCTTGGGCAACGTGTGCAACCGCTGTGTCAGATGCGATAAAAAATCCATGTGAAGCCTTGGATCACGGAACGAAGAAGTGAACAGTAGTTTGCCGCTTATGTCCACCATGAGGGGGATGTGACCACTTTCTTTTTATAACCACCGCGACGAATATTTAAAGGCACTATGATGTAAGGATGTGTACCTGGAACGTCCGCACCTTAATGATGCCTCTGCCGGCTGGAAGAATGTGGCCTGGCATGGTAGGCAGGAAATAGACCTTGCGAGGTCCACAATGCAGTTCCATGTAATAATAATATAATAATAGATTGGCGCTTACACATATGTTAGTGTTTGGCCGAGCTTCTCCTCCGACTTGTGGCGTGCGCCTTGATGTTGTCACACAAAGCGGAGGGACCTACAGTTTTATGCCGACTCCGAACGGCGATTGTATTTTTATGAGAAGCTGTTTTTCATGGCAGAAATACACTCGGAGGTTTGCCATTGCCTGCCGAGGGACGACCGCTGTTAAGAAAAAGCCTTTTTCTATATTTTTTCGGATGTTGCTTTGACCAGGGCTTGAACCCAGGTGCTGATGTGTGAAAGCGCGCACTGCTTACCACTACACCACAGCGACCGACAGTTCCATGTAAAAGAGCGAAATTTTGTTTCGGATTTGTGATGGGCTAGAGACTTTGTGTCCGAGTATACTCGTTCATCACAAGGAAAGAACATCTCCTTAAGGTCTGTATCAAAGCCAGAACCTTCAACATTTTGTTAATTTGCGACCGCATCCGTCGGAAACGAATGTCGAAGCAGCCACTTCTATGACTACTTGGAGCATCCCTAGAAGTGCTGTCGCGAGCTTGTCTATTTCAATGCTAGACTAGGACGCTTCTCTCCCCGTCGCTTTTCTTAATTTCTATAACTACGACAAATTCATATGTCTTCAAAATTATTTAAAAAAAATAAAAATTGTGAAAGATCTAGTATCTTCAGATTATTTCGATTTGCTTTGCTGTTCGTTTTCTTCTCAATAAAGCATAAAAAAGAACTTATTTCATTCAACGTTTTTAAGAAAGAAAAGATTTTGATGCCATCCTGCGCGAATTTTTTTTAAAGAACTTCTCGATACCGCCCACCCCGGCCATTTCGAAATCGGTGACCCATGGTCCAGATATCCCGCGCCCATTTCTAATCCTTATATCACACAACAAGTGGTTCCGACATCGCATCTAGTGATAATTACCGGCCTTACAAACTCTCGCACAGTGAATGCCGTCGTCGGAGTTCAACCACCACTTATCACACACGAAGAGGTTCAGCTGTATCGAGAGACCCGAGAAATTCTGCGCAACTAAGGTCTTATCTAAAGGACATTAACCATTTTCTTAATTTCCCCATTCAAGTCACTCAGCTAATATCCTTCTCACTAGTTCGGCAGCCTTGAAACAGTAAGTTTCCCGGGCCTACCGCTTGTTGAGCTTGACAGCAATGATTGATGGGATAGCCGATTCAGACAGTTGCCACAACAACAAAACAATCACATTTTTCGTTCATTATGTGCCGCCGCCAATGAAATAGTCGGATTTCAGCGAGCCCTATATATCAACTAGTAGGAAGAGAGGTGTTACGCTGAGGCAGAGTAAGAAAGATGCGGCCTATTGGGGAAGAAAGCATATTACCTTGGGCCGAAAAAGGGAGCTGGAGTGGGAATTTTTCCTGATAAAAAAGAGAGGAAGAAATACGCGAGTAGCCTACAAGAGCAAACACGGGAGTCTCGCAGCCGATATCCACAGCGCGCGGAAACTATTAAGGCAGAACATGTGGATGGTGACAGCACTGACACTAGCAGAGGAGCATGAAATTCCAATAGCAATTTCGCGGCTGAAGAATAACAAAGCTGCTGGAGCTGACGGCCTACCAGCAGGGCTCTAATATGGCGCCCAACCAGCTGCGTGAAAGGAACTCTAACTGCTAATTTTAATGAAACTTCATTACGTATCTTTAGAAAAAGAAAAAAACATGGTTGGGTTCTGTTCTATGAAAACAATTATTCGCTGAATTTTAATACACATCAAAATAAATAAATAAATACACATCTAAATCGAAAGATCTAAACGGGGTTTTGACCTAAAAGTAAACCCTATAGTCCACTCTAAATAAACTGATTAGTGGTAAAAATTTCGCTCGGAAATATTCCTCTTTGTTAAAAACCCAAAATGATTGCTTGACTGTGTTATCAGCTCTCGCCAACCGCAATAAATTCTTATTCATGCCCGCAATCAAGAAGTTTTAAGAGGCTACGATTTTCAAATGTTTTCCAAAAATTAACGAATTTATAAAAGAAAAATAAGAATGCAATCACAAACACCAAAACTTTCCCTTTTTAATCCTTTGCTAAATCATGCCACATTCGTTGAATCTAAACAGCAAAAATAAAATGTCGACGCAATAGCTTATTTTTCACCACCAACAGTTGACCCCCATTTAATGCAACATTGCCTTTCCACCCAGAACAATTTGTCATCATTACTTACCAATTGTTTTTGCAGACTCGCAGCATCGCCCATCAGCGGACCAACGCTCAGCGACGATTGTTCGGTGTCTTTGCGTATAACCCATTCGGTGAGTTCGCGTAGTGACAACAACAACGCATTCCAATGTTCCGAATTCGACTCCAAGCGATTCCTGTGAGAAAAAAATAAAAAATAAAGAAATATAAAATTGTAGTAATTGTAAGAAGAAGGGATGCTTGTTAGCGCGAGCAATAAAAAAATGCTAAAATGCTAATAACAATATATTTTGAGTAAAATGATACGCTGCAAAGAATTTTGATCTAGCGACACCGGAGAGCGGGCGTAGCGTTGGAATAAAAAAAATTTCACTTAAGTATTTTGCTTGAGAAGAAAGTACTGTAAGTAAACGAATTTATGTAAATTGTAGCTGTGCATTTAAATCTAATTTGCCTCAATAAAAAGCGTGTCAAATGTAGTAAAAAGATGAAAAGGACACACAAATCGGGCAATGTGTCTACTTCAATTTTGTTACAATTGAGTTTAGAAATTTTATTTTGACCAATTTTGGTACGAGTACGGCTGTTATGAATTTAAGAATATTTTAGTAAAACTATGCTAAAACTCAATCGCTCAATTTGTTCGTTATCCTAAACATGATAAACTCACAATTTCGCGACATCTAAAAACGCTTTCGTAGTGGTGCTACTTTTTGTGATTAGCAAACCCCAAAAAGATGAGGCTTTCATATGATGATGGTGGAGGTGGATAAAAACTTGGTATTTCCAATTAGACCAGTTTGCACAAAAGAGAAAAGACTAGAATAAATTCTACTCAGCAAAAGTCGCGTAAGGCCAGAAGACCTCCAGGGTGAATACCGAACGCTCCAGTATTCAGTGAAAAGCGTCTCAAGCGTTTGCTGCGGGTAGTCAAGAGTCTAGCTTGATGACCGGAGCTCGGGCCCAATGCTTCAACAGGACACACAATTCTAAAGCCACCCATCGAGATTGATTTATCACATCACAATTTATTCGAGGATATCGAGTCATCGAGATTATTTAGATTTTCAACACCGAGTTTTAAGGAAAATCGCTGATTTTTAAGCACTAACTATCGGGAAAAGAAGCTCCATATATCCCTTTCTACCGAGAAGGCGAAAGCAGCACTATTTACGAACACAATCCTTTGTTGTGCTAGCAAAAGATCAGAAGATCATAGACGTCATAGACGAAAGCAATTACTGGTTGTAGGGGTGTGGTAGTTGGTCTATATAGCTGTACTAGGAGGCGATAAATTAGTCTAAGAACGGACAGTAGCTCGTGCGAAAGTTGTTGAAGATAGATATGTACATCCCAAGACGAGAGTTTGAGAACTTGGGGATGTTCCAAGATTACAGGGCAAGTCTACCTCATAACAACGAGGAGCAATGAAGGTAGTCTTGTTTTTTGATAACGGAAGCGTAGACATTCAAGAGAAGAGTGACCACAATGCCAAATGTTGCTTCGGGAATATTACACTCAAAGTCTAAAAAATGGACATCGAGCTTAGTAGCATTGAAATGGACATCAATTATGGCAAGTCCAATTACAACCAAATGGATACTTATCATTTAACTCAGAAGAAGCTCTGAGAAAGCTGAATTCTCTACGATGAGGAAGCTGGCTCGCCCACTGAAGGAGTTATTAAAGTTCCGAGTGAGAAAACTAACAGTAACAACAGTAAAATAGAATCTTCGCCCCTAATTTGTCTGTCCATAGGCGACTATCAAGCCCAAGAGCCAAGATTTCTGGCAACAGGAGCTGTAACCTGATGGCTTCTAAATATTCCCTCTTTAGTGCTATAGAAGAGAAAACCCTATGACTGCAAATTACTTGAGACTAAAATAAACTTATTTATCACGCTGTAATACAGTAACCTAGGCCAGTATTAAGCTTCAGAAAAGAAAATACAGACTGAATATCACTTACCCCTTTGTATCTCTCGTAATTAATAGAGCTCTTTACCAGCTGCTATTCTAAAGGAACTGGTGAAGAACAGGAGCCCACAGCATGCCAATGTCCACCATATCTAATGGGGTGGACCAATATAAGCGTAAAAAGAGAGTTGGATTTAAATTACTTATTTGCCACCAAACGCCCCTTTTGCAATGAAAGCAATTAACCATTTTAGATATTAACCTTGTTGCTGACAATTTCAGCGATCTCAACCTGGAAGATTCTGAACCATTCGTTTTCGAAACACAAATGGAAAGTAAAATACATTTCTCAATTTCCAGTCCAAAAGTGGTTCAAAACATCTTGTATATATATACAAGAATTGCTCGTTTAATGTAATTATATGAAAGACAGATGCCAGGATAGCTCGAAGGGCTTTTGATATTCTAGCACAAAAGTGTAAAGGTATGATTATGACTACTTAACTTAACGCCTGCGCTCCACGTTTTTCGTTTTCAATCTCATAAATTGTTTATAATGACTTTTGCTAAAATTTCAAAATCAAAAGTTATTAAAACAAATTCTATGGGACTGAGATATATATTTTTCTAACTTTTAGTCCATTTATAAAAGCGTGGTATATTAAAAAGTTTTTTATTTTATTTATTTCAATTTAATTTGGTTTGTTAGTCCCAATTTATTTTAATTTTTATACATTATCGTTTTAAAAAGAAAAATATATTTGGTTTATTTCATTTCGTTTTTCGGATCTTGATTATAATTTTTATCTCTTTTAATTATATAAATTTTTTAATTTTTATATTTTGTTTTAGAAATAAAAAAATTTTCTTTAATTTAATTTTCAATAACTATTGTTTTCTTTTTTGATTAAATTTTTTTTCTTTTGTTAGTTTCAATTTATTTAAATTTTTATACATTACTGTTTTAAAAGGAAAAGTATACTTGTTTTATTTCATATCGTTTTTGGGATATTAAATAATTTTTATCTATTTTAATTATCTAAATTTTTTAATTTTTGTATTTTGTTTTAGAAATAAAAAGATTTTTCTTAATTGACTTTAATTTTTAATAACTATTGTTTACTTTTTTCATTTAATTTTTAATAAAAACTAGTAAATAAAGGAAAATTTAATAAAGAAAAGTAAATAAAAATACTTGTAAAGTTTAAATGGAATAAATATTTTTTTAAATAAAATCTTAAAACTATTTTAGAAAAAAAAA
>NW_016160696.1:22664-40220 GCF_001687245.7 Rhagoletis zephyria | reverse complement strand
CCTTTGTTTAAGTTCATGGCATCCTATGCCTTAATCTCCACTTATTCCTTTATACCAATACGAATGCACATTAGGGTGGTCCAAAAATGTATGGGAGAAAAGTAAAATCGGAAATTTAATGCTCTCACCCCCTAGGATTGTTCTATACCGAAAAAAGTATACCCCTGTTTTTTTATTTTAAAATCAAAATATATTTAGACGTCGCTCAAAGCGCTTAAAGTTTCCCATGTATTTTGTATGGGGAAAAAATACTTTTCGTAGAAATAGCATAGAATCCATGAAAATCAAAATTTTTCATTCTGAAGACTCTGCTTCTCTTCAGAGGACTTCAGAGAATACGGCCCAATTGTTTATTTAAACATTTTTCAATTTTAACTATTTTTCTTTTTTTCTTTTGTATATTTCTTTTTGTATATTTGATTTTTTTTTGGAATATTTCGGAGACCCTTAAAAAATAGTTAAAACTAAAAAATGTTTAAATAAACAATTAGGCATTATTCTCTGAAGTCTTCTGAAGAGAAGCAGAGTTTTCAGATTTACAAATTTGGATTTTCATGGATTCTATGCCATTTCTACGAAAAGTCTTTTTTTCACCATACAAAATACATGGGAAAATTTAAGCGCTTTGAGCGTCCTCTAAATATATTTTGATCTTAAAATAAAAAACAGGGGTATACTTTTTTTCGGTATAGAACAATCCTAGGGGGTGAGAGCATTAAATTTCCGACTTTACTTTTTTTTTTGGACCACCCTAATGCACATACATATGCAAATACAAGTACACTCTGCCACATAGACAGTAAGCTTTAAATCGCATTATGTTCATTGGTGAATAAACGGAAAAACAAAAAACACACGCAAATGAAATGGCCAACGACTGGCACAGTGTTAATTGTGTTGTTGTATTTATTTTTTTTTATTGTTAAGCCAAGCTGATTGTTGTCATTATAATCACCAACATCAGCCGCTTTAATTACAGCAGAAAACAAGATAAAATACCAACGGCAACAACAATAACAAAACAATGTAGGATAAACGAAAAAACACGCATCCAGGAAAAGCGACTTAAAATGATGGCAGATGAGATGCCAAGAAAAAAATTCAAGAAAAAAATAACAATCAAAATGGTTGAGTATTCAACGAAAAGAGAAATGACAGATTATTTATAAATTCATATTTTTCTCTTTTGTAGTAAATAAACAAAAGCAAAGTTGGGTGTGGACGTTTGTGGAGTGCCACATTTCTTGGTAGTATTTTGTTTGATAAAGGCACATTTAACGTTAGTTAGAAAAGTTCAAGCGCCTTAGAATATGCTACAGGTATTTTTAGCATCAAAAAGGAAATGGAATTTCTTTGTTGGCGATGCTATTTCGAAGAGATTCACATTTGACATACATAGATGCTCCTTTACTCATTTCCGGTTCACATTTCTTAATTTATTTCTACGCCAAAATCTTAGAATCTTTTGGAACGCTTAGAATCTTAGGGAAACATATTTTTAACGCAAAAATGCTGCTATGTCGCTAATAAAGAGCCTCATGGTAGAACACAGTCCGCTCTGAATGATTTTTTTGAAATGTAATGATGGCGTGCGCTTAGAAATGATGGATTTTTAGCGTGTTAAGTAATTTGAATAGCCACTATGCCGCCCACGAAAATTGAAATTAGGGTGAGAAAATAAAGAAAAATGTCGCCCCGAAAAGTGGATTATAAATAATCAATATCCTTGAACCTTTTATGACATCGATAATCCTCCATTCTACGGAGTCATTTATTTCACTGATGTAAAACAAGAATCTGGACTCAATGGGCTTTACTTCGTGAGAAATTTTAGAATTGCAGTTAAAAAAATTTATTTGGAAATTATTTATCTAACTAGAAGCAAATACACACATAACTCTTTCCCTCACATGAATTCGCCCACGACGCAGCCTATTTTAATTTAATTAGTGACCTCATTGATTTTTAGAATGATTCGAGTGCACATTATTTTCGAAGGTTGTCTAGCAGGACAATTCTGGCAACTGTCTTTCAACTGTTTGGTAAGACAACTGTCAATTCGAGTTACTTTCTTGAAAACTCTTTATTGTCTTTCGAAAGACTAATTAAAAGATGTTCTAACCAGGTCTTAGCGTTATGCCGTTAGCCTTTTAGCAATAAATTTTTTTTAAATTAAATTAATTTAAACATATATATATGTTTATATTTTTATTTATTTTTCTTTATTAAATTTTCCTTGTTTTAGAAATAAAAAGAGTTTTCTTAATTGACTTTAATTTTTAATAACTATTGTTTACTTTTTTCATTTAAATCCTGATCATTTATGTATACATTTGTCTATATCTATCTCGATTCGTTTTGGCTGTTACAAACAACCGTTATGTGAACAAAATTAATATACCCTTGTGCACAAGTGCGCTCGGGTATAAAAATAGGGCTACACTTTTTTGGGTATAGATTAATCTTAGGGGATGAGAGCATACAAATTCCGACTTTACTCTTACACATGAACTTTTTGACCTACATATTCAATAACCTAAGCAGGAAGGACCAAGCTATATCCGCCAGATTACCCAGAAGGTCGAAGACCTAGCAAAATATTGTGGAGTATTAGCAGCGTCTATACTCTCCTAAAACAGCGCAACCCGACGGATGATAACCTGAACGCGTTCGAATCAGGAACAATCGACAGTCGAGAAACCATGCTGGTGAAAGAAAACCAGGTGAAACCTGAGGCTAAATCAACCTCCAGCACAATAAATAAAACACAGTTCTCAGGGTTGAAGGCGCCTAAAGGCAGGATGGGAGAATAATGGAAATACTTAGGATCTGGAGGTTTTGGCAATAGAACCCACTGGCTCTGTTGCAAATGCTTTGGGAGTATACCAACATCCATAAGTAGGCGAGGTGAGACTTTGATCTGCTTTCTAATACAAAGGAATTAAGTTCAGCTACATAAGTAAAAGCAAGGAGGCCCCTGTGGAGTAGTGGTTAGAAGTGGGTATTACCATTCCACAGGGCCTGGGATTGAGCTCAGTTCTCGACTAACATCAAAAACAAAAGTAAATAAAAATTTGTTTTCTGCTATGAGAAGCATATTCTCTTAAAAAGAAAGCCGTTCGGAGTCGTCGAAAAATGTAAGTTGCTCACTTTTGTGTGAAGGAGAAGCTCGGCAAAACACAAACATATTACGTACCCGCAAATTTATAAATAGAAGCAACGTATGTATGTACGGACATCGTCGAGTAAGGTTCTTAATTTAACAATTTTTTGTGATCACGCCCATACCGGTTTTTTGTTGCTGCCAAGGAGCCAACAAAGGATACTTCCTCTAGAAACTCCAGACAAATAAACTGGGCATGTTTGAAGTAGTTGGTTGAGTCCTTTTAGGTTGACCAGAAATGCAAGGAATCTGGAACGGATGAACAATTTGTTGTCTGAAACTCTGCACGACATACACATGCAAGTAGAGCCATTACAAGAATGATAGAATATAAGTTTGCGAGCTGAGAGCAACCGGGTGTGACGTCAGAAAAGTGAGAGAATGAGAGAGTAAATAATCAGTTGAAAAACATGAGAAAGAAGCGAACAAGTGGTGCAAAATTGTGATGTAAAAGCTTAAACAGACGGCAACGTTGATCGGCATTAACTGGGACTTAATCCGGATTAACTGCAGTTAATTCCCGAGTTGATCCGAATCAACGCTGCCGTATGTTTAAGCTCCGAATCTCTTATTTTCAAAGATTATTTAATCTACAAAAACGCTATTTGTAATTAAAGAAAATCTTTTGGCAGGCGACAGCTCTAACGATACTGGAAGATCTGGAAAGTCTCGAGCAATAGTTCTACTTATAGCCGTGTGACTCATCTAACATAATGTCAATTTACTGTAGATATTAAATTTCTAAACTTGTATTTCATTGGATGTATTTTTTATGTGTTTGTTTGTTGTAGTCTAAAATTTGAATTTAAAGTTTCAGAGATCAAACTTTTTTTTAGTAAAATAAAGAATGGGACTATTATATTTTTCAATAACTTTCTTTCGAAAAATTTAGAGTTATACGAAAATGTGTCCAAAATTTACACCCAAATTCTGTAAAATATGCAGATGGCTTTAAATGCTTCATGAATCGAAAATTTTTATGAATATGTCACTTAATAACTAAAGATTTTAAATCTATTTATTTTTCATGAATAAAGCAATTTGAGTTACAAATTTTTTGGTAAAACTTTTACTGTTCTTTTTTTTGTAATTTAAAATTCGTAACAAGTAGTATCTCAAAAAAATCGTTTTTAATTTAAACGAAAGTTCTAAAAAATCTAGTTTAAACAAAAATACACTACAAAAAATATTTTACTTAAAAATTTGGAACAGCAGATGTTTAGTGCAAATTTAATACAAATACTTTTGGTACAAAGTTTAGTATCAGAGTTTTTCAGAACAACGTTTAGAACAAAAACTTTTTGTAAACAAATAATTACTAACACTTTTTAATGCAAAGTTTAGTACAAAAATTATTTAGTCCAACGTTTACTGAGAACTTTTGATAAAATGTTTAGTACAAAACCGTTTTAACACAAAGTTTAGTGCAAATACTTTTTAGTCAAAATTTCTTATTTTTACGAAGTAGTATTTAATAATTTTGTTTAATTTCAATACATTTAACATTAAATTTAGGGCAGTACTAAAGCTTTTTGTACAAAATTGTTGTTAAAAATTTTAGACAACATTTCCGTAGGTTTTAGTACTTAATGGAGAGAACTAAATTTTTTAGATATCTAAGAAATATATTTAGAAAATTTAGTTTTCACGATTAAGTACTAAAAACTACTGAAATTTGTAAAAAATTTTTAACAAAAAAAAATTTATTTATTTCAACTAAGAAATAAAAATAATTTTTACAATTTTAAAGTTTAAAAAAAAAAAGAGTGCTAAATAGTTAGGCAAGTTGGTAGTTTCACATTTCTTTGGGCCAACATTTTAGTACTCTTTCTTTTTAGCTGTCTAATCTAAATCAAACCTTTAATTTTTAAGGGCGTAACTTGTAAGAGTAACAAATATAAAAGCGAATCAAATTTGTAGCTTCCTCATTTCCAGACATAAAATACCGCCTACCACTTTGAGCCAAGTGCTATTTTGACAGAAAAATTGGCACGCAGGTCATTAATTTTCATGTCCGAATTTGATGATAAGAAGAAAACACTAAAAATCATGTTAGCAAAGATATGATCACAAAAAAAGGCCATCCAAAAGCTTGGCTAACTAATGAAAGTAATTTGTTGAGCGCCTTGAAGTGGCAGTTTCAAACACATACATAAGTATGTGTATATGTGTATGTAATTCAGCGACGCTTGCCACATGCATAATTGGCATTTATATGCATTATGTGCTAATGCTGCTACAGCAGTGGCGATTTAGCGATATGTGGTAGTGTTGATGATGATGAGAATGATGATAAGAGCGTTGATGTTCATTACAGATTGCTGATTGTCATGTGTCAAGTAAGTGACTGCTGGTTGAGTGACTTGGCCAAACTGTTGGTCCGATACCAAAAGCTAAGCTGGCTGCCACCCATCCATGACTGAATGACAGACTGACTAGCTGTCAAATAGCTAAAATGCTAGTCATTAATGCCAAGGCAAATTGAGATCATGACTGTAAGTATGTATTTATGTAGCTATAGGGATGGTCGAAATTGATGTTCTGAAGTACACTAAACGTAACACTAGGACATCGCAAATGCAAGAGGTGAAGAATATAAGTTAACTTTGATACCACGTCCGCGTAAATTCATTTTATAACGAAAGGTCAAGCGTCTTCAGATTTTTTATCAATCATTCTTGCATCTACACCGGCTATCTTTGACTTCTTGAGTTTGATAACACACAAAGTAATACTAATTTGTTAAGGGTTTACTGTACTCAGGATCCATTATAAACATTGTCCATTACTTCAGCTCTGAGATCAGCTTATGAATACTTCTTGCCAGCAAGTAATTTAGATGAGAAGACGTTGAGAGTATTCGAGGGAAATATTCTTTGTAAGATCTATGGCCTTAGTTGCGCGGTACCCTGATTCGCGAAGCGAATTGAATATTTTCTTTGTCAATGAATGAGTCGAGTAACTCTTTTGAGAATTGCTGACAATTTGTATGAGGCCATGTTTTTGGTCTCTGATCGCAACCAGAAAAGTGATTCCTCCGCGGTCCTTGTCCATGCACCGCATGTGCATGCAAAAGCATGCAGAGTTTAGCTTCAATATACATTCCTGTACTACTTGCGTAGTGATGTGAACGGTTTCCAAGGCCTTTAGATTAACTTGGCATTCGCCAATTTAAGTACTGCAGAGACTTTGTAGACTTGGAATAAAGTGTCTGGTTACCTTATATGTATATGCCATTCAGCTTCGGTTCCATTTTCAGTCTAGGAGCAGTTGGTACAGAAATTTGTCAGCGAGCTCACGAAGATAGTGCCTGGATATTTATAATGATTCCTTGTAGAAAAATGTAACGATTTAATTTCTTTCAAAAGAGTTTTTGGGTATCAGATTGTCCTCAAGAACCGCACACAAAGGATATTTCTCTGACAACCCTGTAAACTACTCTCTGTGCCCGGTGTGTACCAAATCATAAGTACTTAATGTAGAAAGCAAGGTTTTGTAAATGATTCTACGCCAACATACTACAGAAGAGTAAGTGACGAGCGTTCTGACTACCGCTGTTTACATCAAAAATACCATAACGGATCTCCGGTAAGGACCGAAAACTTCAAGTTTTGGATTTGTCTTTAGCTTGACGCAAATTTTTCTAATCCCTTTTGTTTCTGGGGTTGTCCTATGTATAAAATTTCCGCGGAAAGACTTCGGTTTATGCCTAAAAAAATTGGAACGTTGAAACGCTTCAATTATATTTTTTACGTAAAAACTGATTAGGGTTGCTTCGTTGAGGTTGCGAAGTGCACCATTCATCAATTTTATTCATACTCCTTTGTGTTCACTATCGAACGCCACACAAGAGGTGAGAGTAACCTTGCCCTGAGTACATTTTCTTCTAGCCTCTTCAATGGTATAAGGACCATATATCCCGCCCAAAGTCAAACACTTTTCTAGATAAAGTGGAATGCGTCCCACTTATGATTGCTTCGTCCACGCCATATCTCCTGGCCGCAGGCCACCAGGGTGTAGTCTCCTGCTTCCAGCACCACTTCCTTCTGCGTAGAGCTAATTCACAGGACTTTTCACTTTGGTTGCACTGAAGGACATGCTTTTTCGACCGTGTGCTCAAGGCTCTTCATTAAGATTGGATGTCAGGCGGCTTGGCCTGAACGTTTTTGATAGCGTGTGATCATCTCGGTTTTTCTGTAAACAGTGGGAATTCGGCCAAATGATTAGGAAGTCCTAAAAACTGTCACCCCCATACCTAAACATCTTCGGATGCACATAATCTGAGCCAAGTAACACAGCACACTCCTAAGTCACTTCCCTTGATGCTATGTTCCAGCTTAGTTTGGTGGCTTTTCCCGCCGCGCTAATGAGTCACATATCTCTGCCAGCGTCAGAAATTAACCTGCTACTCGAAAAATGGATTCCTAACAGCAGCAACGACATATGTACATAGTGTAAGATCCATCAGATTTTCTGATGGCATCAGGCGCCCCCAGAACTTTCAAATAAGGCAAATTTTCCAAATTAGTGTAACTTCCTTAAACTGCAACAAAAATTCCACTTTAAAAAGTTCACTGCACCACAGGCAAGGCGTCAGGCATGATAACAATTGCATGCTTGCCAACAATGTATAATTTACTTGCAAATATATGTAAGTATAACGAAGCATAAGTGCTATGTCTATTGTAATCAAGCAGCGCGTACTATCGACCCCACCGCAATAGGTCGGCATAGGACATCGTTGTCACACTACACAGCACAGCGCTGCGGCACTAACTACTCGACTTTTAATTCAATTTCTTTGCATAATTCCTTCATATTTGCAGCACTTCTGGTACTTTTCGCAGACAAAGGAGCACACAAATCAAATACAATTGCAACGCGCGCCCACACTGCCATCAACAATTATGTACTTGCTTTCCTTTCTTCCTTCCTTCCTTCCTTCCACAACACCCACTCTCAAATATGTACTTAGGCTTTCACTCACCTGATGGCGATGCTCTTCGACTTCAAATTATTCCAACGCTGATTCATTTCATCCAGTCGACGCTGCAACATCACCGCATCCTCTTGCGAGGTGAGTGAACCCAACAGCTTGCGGCCGGTGCCATCGAGACGATCATAAACGACGCGATGCGTTTCAATTTCCGATTGTAAATCCTGTCAAAGGAGAATGAGAGGGAGAAAAAGAAAAAGATGGAAGTTAGTTTGTGTAGAATTGTAAACAGCATGGCAGGTTAAAAAAAAATACATGTATGTATGTAGATGTGTTCTTGTACAACAATAAAATGGCATACAAATACAGAAAATATTGCATAAATTTAGGCGCAACAGCGTGAATTTACAACGCTTTTGTAGTTACAAAGTCATAAAAGTGGCGGATGTTGGTGGATGTAAGTAGTTTTTGTTGTTGTTGTTAAAAACAAAAATAAAGTCAATCTACAATGTACAAATCTTGTCATTTTTTTACTGTTATTTTATGTTTTTATGTTTACATTTGCGCGCCATGTTGTGGTTGACGCGACAGCTGGAATAGATATAAGAAAAGTGGAAAATAAAATTGTCAAAATGAAAAAAAAAAATGCAAAAGTTTAACACAGTAACAAAGGTTCGCCTTGTGAAAAGTTGTAGAACGTAAAGCAAGCTGCTTTAGTTACGTATGCCGACGCTGCACCGCGACCTGGCAAATTGAATTGCGCATAAAGTTTTCAAACGAGCGCTTCAAAGACGCATATATTACGTATAGTAGAAAGCGCTTTGAGCGTTTGCAAAATATGCAAATTGCGGGTTGAATGTTGCTAGACAAATGCGAGTACTACCTACACATGAATATATTGCCGTACCTACTAACACACAAATCAGAAACATATCACCACAAATTGGCATAAAACGTACATATGTTTTTGCTTATGCACAACCCGATGTTTATATACTCAAATGGAAAAAAAATATCTAAACGAACATCGTTATATTTGAAGAGCATGTATTAATATTGATTTTGTTAGTAGAAGAAATTCAATTTAGCCAAAAAAACGGCTGCTGGGGAGACTGTACCTCGAGCCTAACTACATACAATAAAGAGGTCATGAAAGCGAAGAGAGAAAGCTTTAGAAACTTCTGCGGGAATATAACATCCAGTCCTGCAGCGCGAGACTGCATTAAGCCATAGCAAAAGATATAATAGAGACGCAACTAGCAATCAAGCTGACGGATGACACGCATCCTGCTCTCCACACACTTTCCGAATAAATCCGACCAAATCACTGAAATGTCTGTTCGACCATTTAGACCTACCTACGACTGAGGCGTTGCAAAAAAACCCTTCTAGCGAAACAGCGTCGGGTGGGCGTTGGACTCATTTGATCCGTACAAGTGGACAGGTGTGGACGGTATCTATCCGAGATTACTATAACGAGAGAGGACTTAGTTAACCCACATATAGTAGATACAGGGTGGGCCAAATAAGACCTACCAATGCTATTTTCTTTATTTTCTTTCTGCATGTTATAGTTAATCTCTTGGAAAATCATAATGGATACTTAAAGCAAGACCACCAATGATGACTGCAATACGCTATTAGGCACACAAATTGATTTCTTAGGTAATGTTTTAATGTCGGATGAAATGCATTTCCAAGCAAATAGCAGAGCAACATCCTAACTTTTGGTTCCGGCAAGATGGAGCGACTGCGCACACTGCTACGCAAACTATAGACCTGCTGCGTTAAATTGGTAGGTATTATTTGGCTCACCCTGTATAATGAAGGATAGTCTAGCCCTAGCCTAGCTCCTGCAAACGCTATCAGACAATGGAATCCGATGCAGGCGATATGCGGAGGACATAGTGATGCCTGAGTTATTAGCTTTGAAACAAACTTCAAAATAGAATTAGTGAAAAAAGCAAGCTGGACGGACACTGACATCCAGAAATTAGGCTAGCAGCTTCCGTTCAAGATCAAAGATCGCAGCTCCTATAGGCAGACTCCGTAGTATATTCCAAGCGAAGATTCACGTCATCAGTCTGTGTGCAGATATTAATCTCCAGAGAAGATATCGCAATGAAAATATCCTGATACTAAGTGATAGCCAAGCCGCACTCAAGGCTCTTCATTCTTATGAAATCAAGTCTGCACTGGTTCTTGAGTGCGTAGAAAGACTAAATGGATAAACAGCAAACAACAGGGTCTTCCTTCATGGGTCCCAGGCCACAAAGGCGTAGAGGGAAATGAAAAAGCAGACAGGCTTACAAGGGAGGCGGCAGCAACAACACCAATTGAAAGCATTGATTTACTCAATGCAAAAAGAGAAAGGAAAGAAGCAAAGTGCTACTAACGAGGCACACAGAAGCAGAAATTATCTTTTTCAATGAGGTTATTTTTCAGTAACAGCCATTTCATAATCCCAAAGATAATGATAATTACGTAGCTTAAATGTCCTATATCTGCAGTGCTAAGAAAAGTATTAAATGGTTCCAAAAAGTTTCTCTCGCGATGGGGTTGGGCGCGATTCGCAAAATGTCAATAATCAAATTCAACTTTTCGATAAAAAGGTCAAAAAAGTTAGAATATAGTCTTAACACTGTATTTATAGGCCATCTGATCTTAATGCAGTACAAATGTCTGGAAATGGAACATTTTGCTTTCAACAGGAGTACAGCGAGAAATTCGAAAAGTTGGTGAAACGAAATTGTTTCCCAGGTTTTATCTCATCGGAAAAATTGCCAAAATCTTCTTTATACTTAAACCTATCGGATTAGAGAGTTTGGGGCTTTATCCCAAGCAAACTAGGTGACATAAATAACATGACCTTGGATAATTTCAAAAAAGATTTAACGAAAACCGTGCCGCCAGCGAAAATTTTCTCAAATGTTTGAAGAAAGTCCTAAAAAATAAATTTCGTTCACTGAAACTTTTAACAATCACATAAACTTTGATAACCGGAGGAATTAAGAAAACGAAATGCATTTCGGTAGCTTGATTAATTTTGATAAGTGAATGCATTGTGATAAGTACACCCATTTCCATAAATTCTTATATCTCCATACATTTCGGTGAAGTTAAATTTCGATGAGGGGACACGTTTTTAAAACCAAATAAATTTCGATAACTCGATAAATATCGATAACTCAATAAGTTCTGGTAACTGTAAAATTTTATGTCACTATCCATTTCGAACACTATGATAAATTTCGTTACTCGACAACTCGATAAATTTCGATAACCCAAAAAAATTCGAAAAGTACTTAATCGATTAATTCCTGTAACTATAAATTTCTTAGACAACGATAAATATAGACAAATCGTGATGAATATTAAAAACTTGATATTTCAATCGCTTTTGATATCGCTATCAAATTGGACAACTATCGTGTAATTTTTTTAGTCCAAATATTTATTCTCTATTGGCTAACCCTGTCCTAAATATGAGCCAAATTGGCAAGTATNCCTGTAACTATAAATTTCTTAGACAACGATAAATATAGACAAATCGTGATCCTGATTGTGACTCAATACATTGCATTTCAAAACTTGATATTTCAATCGCTTTTGATATCGCTATCAAATTGGACAACTATCGTGTAATTTTTTTAGTCCAAATATTTATTCTCCTGTCCTAAATATGAGCCAAATTGGCAAGTATATGCAGGTTTAAGGAATATCCCGACCCCAGCGCCACCTAGCGAGTAAATTTTTGATCGATATATTTCTTGGCAGGCAATGGAAAACCTCCGAGGGTTTTTGTGCCTTGAAAATCAGCTTCTCATAAAAATAGAATCGCCGTTCGGAGTCGGCGTAAAACTGTAGGTCCCTCCGCTTTGTGTGACAACATCAAGGCGCACGCCACAAATCGGAGGAGAAGCTCGGCCAAACACTAACATATGTGTTAGCGCCAATCTATTATTATTATTATATTTCTTTTCAAAGTGTTGACATATGCTTCAAGTATAAACCAAATCGGTCTAGCGGTTTAGTATTTTAGCGATATAATACAACGAAATTTTGAAATCGTGACTTCTAAGCTTTTATAATTTTTTGGGAGCAACAACAAAAAGTTTTGATTTTTTTTACGAAAAACCTTTCAAACAAAAGTTCCAAAATTGTGCTTTTTACAGAATCGAAATCGGTTCAGCCGTTTGGTCCGGCATCGCGGTAATACGATTTTCGTATATATTGATTTTTGAGATCTCCACGGATATGTATGTATATATAAAGTCGAGAATTGGAGTATTAATGAATAGTTTTAGGTAGGAATAGCTTAACAAATAGAAAAAATTTATGACACCCCTTTATACATACATATGTACGTATGTATGCACATTTTTTTTTCAGAGGAGGAAGCATCGAAAGCCTTAACCCCGTCACCCCCCTTTGAGTTTATATTGTGACAGTGTACCCCACCCATGTTGGGTCTGCTAAACGTCACCCACCTTCGCTTATGTCGAGGTCATTCATGCGTATATATACCTTGCCATAGATAAAGTTCGTAGGACATATCGGCGCTTGTTTTCCGTCTCACGTAGCAGCTTATGTATCTTCGCAATTATGTTGCAGACGGCTGTCCACACACTTTCGGAGGTGAGCATGATGTCTACCATATTTTGCGGAAGCGGCGTTGTATTTGTCAGATCCGCTAGTTCTGTTCTAAGGGCGTTGAAGCGCGGGCAGCTGAAGACCACGTGGCACGTATCTTCTGCTACGTTACATATTAGGCAAAGCGGCGAGTTGTCGTGTCCAAATCGGTGCAGGTAGCTTCGGTATATGCCGTTAGCTGGAAATTTACTTATCCATGCGTACGACTTACCCATTTTACAAGGTTTGGAATCAGGGTGTACGTCAACCTTCCCTTGGTGCTTCTTTCCCATCCCTCTTGCCATTTTTGAATGGATACGGTTCTTTGTTCTTTAATAGAAGCAGCTTTAGTGTCTGTTTCCGTGCTGCTTTCCCTTCGCATTATGATACGCGCGGATTCTTCAGCCTGAATCGAAATCGGTACCATACCAGCAACCACCATTGCCACTTCCGCTGATGCCGATGTTGGAAATGTATTCTGCGTGTTCGCCAAAGTTTAGTCTATCGTCTAGTGTCACACCCAAGTAGCGCATTTGCCTTTTTGATAGTATTAGGTGCTTACCCACCGTGAAAGATGATGTTTCTACCTTCANACCCACCTTCGCTTATGTCGAGGTCATTCATGCGTATATATACCTTGCCATAGATAAAGTTCGTAGGACATATCGGCGCTTGTTTTCCGTCTCACGTAGCAGCTTATGTATCTTCGCAATTATGTTGCAGACGGCTGTCCACACACTTTCGGAGGTGAGCATGATGTCTACCATATTTTGCGGAAGCGGCGTTGTATTTGTCAGATCCGCTAGTTCTGTTCTAAGGGCGTTGAAGCGCGGGCAGCTGAAGACCACGTGGCACGTATCTTCTGCTACGTTACATATTAGGCAAAGCGGCGAGTTGTCGTGTCCAAATCGGTGCAGGTAGCTTCGGTATATGCCGTAGCCTGTCAGGAACTGCGTCAGCTGGAAATTTACTTATCCATGCGTACGACTTACCCATTTTACAAGGTTTGGAATCAGGGTGTACGTCAACCTTCCCTTGGTGCTTCTTTCCCATCCCTCTTGCCATTTTTGAATGGATACGGTTCTTTGTTCTTTAATAGAAGCAGCTTTAGTGTCTGTTTCCGTGCTGCTTTCCCTTCGCATTATGATACGCGCGGATTCTTCAGCCTGAATCGAAATCGGTACCATACCAGCAACCACCATTGCCACTTCCGCTGATGCCGATGTTGGAAATGTATTCTGCGTGTTCGCCAAAGTTTAGTCTATCGTCTAGTGTCACATCCAAGTAGCGCATTTGCTGTTTTGATAGTATTAGGTGCTTACGCACCGTGAAAGATGATGTTTCTACCTTCTTGCGGCTGCTTTTCAAAACCGCTTCAGTCTTCTCCTCAGCTAGTGAAAGGCCCATCTTTTTTAGCCAGTCGATTATGATGGCGATTGCTACGTTACCTTTGTTCTCTGGTTGCTGTTTGTGTTTCACTACGATCACCAATATGAAGGTAGAAACATCATCTTTCACGGTGGGTAAGCACCTAATACTATCAAAAAGGCAAATGCGCTACTTGGGTGTGACACTAGACGATAGACTAAACTTTGGCGAACACGCAGAATACATTTCCAACATCGGCATCAGCGGAAGTGGCAATGGTGGTTGCTGGTATGGTACCGATTTCGATTCAGGCTGAAGAATCCGCGCGTATCATAATGCGAAGGGAAAGCAGCACGGAAACAGACACTAAAGCTGCTTCTATTAAAGAACAAAGAACCGTATCCATTCAAAAATGGCAAGAGGGATGGGAAAGAAGCACCAAGGGAAGGTTGACGTACACCCTGATTCCAAACCTTGTAAAATGGGTAAGTCGTACGCATGGATAAGTAAATTTCCAGCTAACGGCATATACCGAAGCTACCTGCACCGATTTGGACACGACAACTCGCCGCTTTGCCTAATATGTAACGTAGCAGAAGATACGTGCCACGTGGTCTTCAGCTGCCCGCGCTTCAACGCCCTTAGAACAGAACTAGCGGATCTGACAAATACAACGCCGCTTCCGCAAAATATGGTAGACATCATGCTCACCTCCGAAAGTGTGTGGACAGCCGTCTGCAACATAATTGCGAAGATACATAAGCTGCTACGTGAGACGGAAAACAAGCGCCGATATGTCCTACGAACTTTATCTATGGCAAGGTATATATACGCATGAATGACCTCGACATAAGCGAAGGTGGGTGACGTTTAGCAGACCCAACATGGGTGGGGTACACTGTCACAATATAAACTCAAAGGGGGGTGACGGGGTTAAGGCTTTCGATGCTTCCTCCTCTGAAAAAAAAATGTGCATACATACGTACATATGTATGTATAAAGGGGTGTCATAAATTTTTTCTATTTGTTAAGCTATTCCTACCTAAAACTATTCATTAATACTCCAATTCTCGACTTTATATATACATACATATCCGTGGAGATCTCAAAAATCAATATATACGAAAATCGTATTACCGCGATGCCGGACCAAACGGCTGAACCGATTTCGATTCTGTAAAAAGCACAATTTTGGAACTTTTGTTTGAAAGGTTTTTCGTAAAAAAAATCAAAACTTTTTGTTGTTGCTCCCAAAAAATTATAAAAGCTTAGAAGTCACGATTTCAAAATTTCGTTGTATTATATCGCTAAAATACTAAACCGCTAGACCGATTTGGTTTATACTTGAAGCATATGTCAACACTTTGAAAAGAAATATAATAATAATAATAGATTGGCGCTAACACATATGTTAGTGTTTGGCCGAGCTTCTCCTCCGATTTGTGGCGTGCGCCTTGATGTTGTCACACAAAGCGGAGGGACCTACAGTTTTACGCCGACTCCGAACGGCGATTCTATTTTTATGAGAAGCTGATTTTCAAGGCACAAAAACCCTCGGAGGTTTTCCATTGCCTGCCAAGAAATATATCGATCAAAAATTTACTCGCTAGGTGGCGCTGGGGTCGGGATATTCCTTAAACCTGCATTTACTTGCCAATTTGGCTCATATTTAGGACAGGTTTAGCCAATAGAGAATAAATATTTGGACTAAAAAAATTACACGATAGTTGTCCAATTTGATAGCGATATCAAAAGCGATTGAAATATCAAGTTTTGAAATGCAATGTATTGAGTCACAATCAGGATCACGATTTGTCTATATTTATCGTTGTCTAAGAAATTTATAGTTACAGGAATTAATCGATTAAGTACTTTTCGAATTTTTTTGGGTTATCGAAATTTATCGAGTTGTCGAGTAACGAAATTTATCATAGTGTTCGAAATGGATAGTGACATAAAATTTTACAGTTACCAGAACTTATTGAGTTATCGATATTTATCGAGTTATCGAAATTTATTTGGTTTTAAAAACGTGTCCCCTCATCGAAATTTAACTTCACCGAAATGTATGGAGATATAAGAATTTATGGAAATGGGTGTACTTATCACAATGCATTCACTTATCAAAATTAATCAAGCTACCGAAATGCATTTCGTTTTCTTAATTCCTCCGGTTATCAAAGTTTATGTGATTGTTACAAGTTTTAGTGAACGAAATTTATTTTGCAGGACTTTCTTCAAACATTTGAGAAAATTTTCGCTGGCGGCACGGTTTTCGTTAAATCTTTTTTGAAATTATCCAAGGTCATGTTATTTATGTCACCTAGTTTGCTTGGGATAAAGCCCCAAACTCTCTAATCCGATAGGTTTAAGTATAAAGAAGATTTTGGCAATTTTTCCGATGAGATAAAACCTGGGAAACAATTTCGTTTCACCAACTTTTCGAATTTCTCGCTGTACTCCTGTTGAAAGCAAAATGTTCCATTTCCAGACATTTGTACTGCATTAAGATCAGATGGCCTATAAATACAGTGTTAAGACTATATTCTAACTTTTTTGACCTTTTTATCGAAAAGTTGAATTTGATTATTGACATTTTGCGAATCGCGCCCAACCCCATCGCGAGAGAAACTTTTTGGAACCATTTAATACTTTTCTTAGCACTGCAGATATAGGACATTTAAGCTACGTAATTATCATTATCTTTGGGATTATGAAATGGCTGTTACTGAAAAATAACCTCATTGAAAAAGATAATTTCTGCTTCTGTGTGCCTCGTTAGTAGCACTTTGCTTCTTTCCTTTCTCTTTTTGCATTGAGTAAATCAATGCTTTCAATTGGTGTTGTTGCTGCCGCCTCCCTTGTAAGCCTGTCTGCTTTTTCATTTCCCTCTACGCCTTTGTGGCCTGGGACCCATGAAGGAAGACCCTGTTGTTTGCTGTTTATCCATTTAGTCTTTCTACGCACTCAAGAACCAGTGCAGACTTGATTTCATAAGAATGAAGAGCCTTGAGTGCGGCTTGGCTATCACTTAGTATCAGGATATTTTCATTGCGATATCTTCTCTGGAGATTAATATCTGCACACAGACTGATGACGTGAATCTTCGCTTGGAATATACTACGGAGTCTGCCTATAGGAGCTGCGATCTTTGATCTTGAACGGAAGCTGCTAGCCTAATTTCTGGATGTCAGTGTCCGTCCAGCTTGCTTTTTTCACTAATTCTATTTTGAAGTTTGTTTCAAAGCTAATAACTCAGGCATCACTATGTCCTCCGCATATCGCCTGCATCGGATTCCATTGTCTGATAGCGTTTGCGGGAGCTAGGCTAGGGCTAGACTATCCTTCATTATACAGGGTGAGCCAAATAATACCTACCAATTTAACGCAGCAGGTCTATAGTTTGCGTAGCAGTGTGCGCAGTCGCTCCATCTTGCCGGAACCAAAAGTTAGGATG
>NW_016160696.1:20973-22639 GCF_001687245.7 Rhagoletis zephyria | reverse complement strand
TGCGGCTGCTTTTCAAAACCGCTTCAGTCTTCTCCTCAGCTAGTGAAAGGCCCATCTTTTTTAGCCAGTCGATTATGATGGCGATTGCTACGTTACCTTTGTTCTCTGGTTGCTGTTTGTGTTTCACTACGATCACCAATAATCCAATAATGCTAACAACTGTGGGAAACTGTAAGCAGAGGACCTCGTCGTACATAACGTTCCACAATATTGGACCTAATACTGAGCCTTGCGGCACTCCTGCTGTGATCGTATATATTTTTTGTCCTTCTTCTGTGTCATATACCAGCACTCTTCCGCTGAGATAGCTTGGGATGATATTAAAGAGATACGCGGGAACGCCTAATCTCGTAAGGGCTTTGAGTGTCAGCTCCCAATCTGCTGAAATGAAAGCATTTTTAACGTCAGGCGTCACTTTAGCGAAGTATCCTCCTTACAAATGCTTGCCTGCGATTGCTTTCGATGCAATAGAAACCGCTTTTTTGCTGTTGGCATCGTAGACCTCTTCTTGCGAAAACCAAATTGCAGTTCCAATCCCCTTCAAAATCTTCCCCATAGTCTCTAGAAGGCAAATAGGGCGATAGGAGCCAGGTGAATCCGGGGCCCGGCCTGGCATCGGCTGCGCACCAGTTTCTGCACTTTCCACCTATCGGGGAAGCAGCCTTACTTCGTCGAATTTAATTTTTTAGCATTTTACGCAAGATTTTATACGCCTTTGGGATCGTCCTCAAGTCTTTGATGATTTTTTCCACCAGTAAAGAACGTACATATGTATGTATGTCAAAGCAGTATACATAGATTTATACATTGCTGTGTGAGAAAATATAAATTCACTTGCATTCATAAAATATTTTGCTGCTGCCATTCGTTGTCATAGCAAAGTGAAACCATCCTTGGATATATGTACGCTTATGCATTCAGCTTTAAGCCCCAGCGTGAGCATGACACTTATGTCCTTTTAACGTCACACGCTTACATGCACACACACACTCATTCATATTCAGAACACTTTTGGTGTCCTGTGGCGCGTACGAACACACGTTCAAATATTAACAGCGAGAATCAATAAATGCGCCACAATTTCGCTGGTGACCCCCGTAGCGGACAAGCTCTGTGCGTTTGGGGGTGCGCAGTGGCATATGAGTTATGTATATTTCAAGTACACACATGTGTATGTGTATGTTGGTATGTGTTTGCGCGCGCTTTTCACTGTTGTTCAATTCGATTTCAGCCATTCTATCGCAACGACAGCTGTAAGAACACTTTCGATGAACGAAAATCGTTCGGCAGTGAGCTGACACAGAAAACTTTAATGTTAATGGAAATTTGTAAGGCGAGCAGGCAGGTAAGGGTAGAGAAGATACAAAGGAGAGAGCCTGTCAAAAACAAAAGCAAACAACTTTCCAAAAGTTTCAGCAAACGAAACACCTGTACATTTGTAATTCGAAAGCCGTCCGAAATTGTCTCTTTTACTGCTGCAAAACATTCAATCGGCTTGCAGCGCCGCTCCATTGGTGTATAGCTGCTGCCGGTCGCCCTACTTAGGACATTGCCTGTAGACACATGCGCCCACACTGACAGACTCTATGAAGTGCTTAAAATATTAACCGCAACCGAAATTTGTTTTACACCCACTGCGCACTGCTGTCCTGCGCTCCCTCCAGTA
>NW_016160696.1:0-20873 GCF_001687245.7 Rhagoletis zephyria | reverse complement strand
CAATCTGGTTGGCCATAATTTGTTTTCTAAACAAAATTAGTGTGAATGGGTGTGCTCATGCATGTGAAAATATAAATATATATGTATGAACATCTACAATTTACATACATACATACCTTGCAAACCATTTTTTCAGAGTATTCTGAATCGTAAAGAAATTTTAACGAATTCGGAAAGATTTCATCCGATTTTTTTCCGAATTTTCTAAAATGAAATAAATTACGCACACTTCCATTCTTTTACGAAATTTCGGAAGAAAATCGGTGAAGAAANAAATTTCTTTACGAGTTCGTGTCAACCACTTCATATAATTTTCTTTGAAGATTCGGAAAAAATCGTTACAGAAATCAGATACTCCTAAAGATTTCGTTAAGATTTCGGGAACTTTGGTTTGCAGGGTATGTACTATTTATAGGTTTTAAACTGTCTGAACAACTTTTAAGAAAATAAACATAGTAAGTGAAGTTTAAATAAGAAAGAACAATTAAGGACAGTGCTGCCTTCTGTTGGGATGAATACTTCATAGCTTTCATGTACATCAGAGAATTCAACTTTCAACCCATTACAGCATTTTTTTACCAGTTGTTTGGAAGATTCATATTATACCAAATATATTTTCGCTGTCAATTTTTTTTATGATAAGCAAATGTGGAAAGCATATTTTGCTCTTAACTACGTAAATAATTTGAGGAGTTAGATGATAAATGCTCATATCTGACCATTCAGTTGTAATACCATTTCTTGTTTATTAAATATGGAAGACAACTTGGAGGTCGATTCAACATTATTGAATGCTGAGAGTACCTACTGGAAGCGTATCGTCAACTGGGGGGTCCGTCTTCTGCATCAGACGGCTGCCCGGTAGAGCAATAGACGAGAGCGCCGAGCTACCGCTCATTAAAACAAATTTTTAGGTTGAAGATCTTACATCTAAAAGCAGTGTTGCGAAGTTTTGAATTTGGAAAAAAACTAAAACCCAAGAACAATCGCGTTTTTTCTCGAAAAAATCACCAAGTTTCTATTGGAGTATTTAAAGTACTTTGTATGCATGAAAAATTGTATTGTAGGGTTGCCAATTCAAATTAGTAAGAATCAAGATTGCTTGCTCGACTGTCGAATCTATTCTGTTTCCTGTGAATTCAAATATTTTCGTCCTAGCGACGTTAAGATTCTTGTTCTTGCGTACAAAAGCAAAAGAAGAAATGAAGTGTCATATCTATCTACACGGCAGTCTCTTATGATCTTGTGAACTAAAGGAACATAAAGAAATCTTCATTCCGACCGCTTAAGACTTGAAACATAACGAAATTTGATTTCCCTTTTTAATCTGTCTTATTTGAGCGTATTATCCACTGGCGCATAGTGGGAAAAATATTTTAGTGTCAAGTCTTCAAATCCCACCCGATTTCGGTAATTGTCTTTTTTCAAAAGGTTCGTTAAATAATAATTTTACTGTTAGGAGATGCTGTTGCTTTTTTGAATAGTCGTAAAAAAATATAACATATTCAGCCCAAACTAAAGGTCAATTTCTGGTCCCAGCAATGGCGAATTACCGAATGTAATTGTGGTATGGTTGAGAGTGCTGCCACATATTTTGTTGGTAAAAATATGCTCTCTCGCTAATGATTGTCATTGTGACGTGATTTCGTTTCCATTTTTGTAAAATTGCTTACAAAACTTACGATTGCTATAAATTTGTTCCCCCTCTTTTTTAAGATTTCCAAATTTGGTGTCTTCAAACCAAAAGCACACCAAGCACTAAACTCAAAATTTTTTGTGTTTTGAATAAAAAAAAGCACTAAATTTAGTGCGAAAAGCACCAAGTTGGCTTCCGTCAATATTTTGCTCCCCCTGCTGCGCCAGACGAAAGCATTTTGAGGCCTTATTGGATTAGCAGTTCAAAATGCTCAGTTCTAGGTGTAGAGACACTCTTGAGTTCGCTTCTTCCCTGAGTTTTCAGAAAGAATGTGCGAAATTCTTCTGATGATGGACAATGGTGCTCTATGCGTAGAGGGCGTCCAGCAAACGACTCTTTAATATGGACCGCAGACGTAGCTCTATTCTGAATTGCAACTTTTAGGGGAAATCTCGTATGGGACCATGCATTACGGTTGCATCTTCCTATACGACCTTCTCGATGATCGGCAGCTAGCTTGTCTGACAAAGGCGTTCAAATTCTCGAAAATGGTTGACATCACAGCTGCACCTGCACAGCTGCAAAAGGCCTTGGAGATATCGCGAGTTGCGCGAGAACTGAGCAGATCCTCAAATATTGGATTGTGCTAACGCCACTTTTATCCCGAAGGCCGGTAAAAGCTCTGGTGCTTCCCCTAAGAACTTCAGGCTTATCGGCCTGTTCTTCTTTCTTGCTAAAAATGCTAGAATTACGTTTTTAGCCGCATATAATAAACGGAATGCTTTGTGACCGTCTTTCAAAAGCTAAACATATTAACTGCAAAAGAAGGTCGGTAGGTGTCGCCCTACTCAAAAGTATACCAAATACAGGAAGCTTTCAGTAACTTCACTAACGCAGGTACACCGCAGGCGCACCGCACGGTGGTGTTCTCCTAAACCTGCTCTTGTTTGTTTTTGTAAACCTGCTTTTAGAACGGTGATGGACACCGACCTGCCCGCGTGCAAAGCTCTTTCAAGTTTTGTATAAATTTAGTACAGAAACCACCGTTTTAGAAGAAACGGCATGATTTTGAATATAAGAACCCTTGATAAGGGATTGGCTATATAAAAGCATAGTTAAGCCTTTTATTGTTTATGAAACGTCACCTAGCGAATCCAAATGTCTACATTAGGGTGGTCCTTAAATGTAGGAAGCAAATTTTTACATCAGATTTCCCTAGTCTTAACCCCTACGCCGATGCTACTATAGTCGAGTATAACACATATAAATTTTTGTTCCGATTGGAGACGGTTAAGGTGTGTCGCACTGGGGGCAAAGTTCAGATTATCCTATGAAGACGTCTTAACCAACTCTTATAGGGACCAAAATTTATTTTTGACAACCTCGACTTTCGCAGTATCGATTTTGGGTATTAAATGAAAAAACAAAAAATGTTTTTAATGTTTTGAGCCATCAGACCCCTTTAAGTATTAGATGAAAAAAAAATTTATTTTAGTTTTTTGAATCTCTATAAAGGAAACTCCTTAACCTTCTCCAATTGGCACCAAAATTTATATGTAATATCTTCGACTATGGCATTACCAATTGAGGAGGGGTAAGACTGAATAGACTTGTTCATTTGATTTTGCAGATTACTCTAATCTACATACTCATAAATCATAGTTATATGCGAGTTTACGCAACAAGCTATCAAAATTTCATCGAATTTGGCGAACCATTTAGGAATGAACTTTTCTGAACGGATTGATATATCTTTCATAGGTTGGGCAATTATTTATCGGTAAAAAGCTGTATCGACTATATCAACATTTCATTGACCGGTCAGTGTTTCCGTCAAAGTCGTTAGTTTGGTTTAGAGACACCCTCATCGATCTACGTTCTTCGTTCACTCTGCGTGTGTTTATGTAAGTATATAACTACAACTGCTGCCCAGAATATGAGTTTCTAGGGGTAAGTTCTAAAGTCCACATGTGGACTGCATAATTTGAGCTGGTAAGACTTAAGGCTTAGTAAATATTTCCCCTCATTCGAGCTCCCGGAAATTGTGCAAAGTCTACAGCTATCTTTCGATAGCGTGTTTACCAAATTTAGAAACGCTGGTGTCCAGAAAGTTTCGATGTTCAGCGTGACAAAAAAAGCATTGTAAGGGAATACATCAGAAAGGTAAGAAACCATAGCGGGGGATTATTAGAAGCACGTACTTTCACACGGTAGGATTCAGCTTCGACTCGTGATCAGGGAAATCCATACACAGGCAATGCGAACATTCGAGTGTAATTCTAATAAAAACGATAATTTTTATGTAGAAGAAACTGAAGCATCAAATTGTGTTCAGCTCTCTCTAAATTCTTGTTTTCCAATCAATATTTTTTTTTTTTATCGAGCGATAAGCACATTGGCTAATCAAAAGCTTAGTAGAGGGATTCACCAAACCTTGCCAAACCCCGTGCACGGCCTACGGAAGGCACAACTTTCGCTGAGGAAAACCGGTTTTTACAAGCAATCAAGAGTTTTGCAAGACTTAGTGAATTCCCCTAATGTGTGATAGTGACTTAGAGCAAACATCCGTATTGGGCAAGTGCTACTCAACCTGGCTCATCACGTTGCATTAAACTAAAGAATGTTGTCTGGAAGATAAAAGTATTGAACTAAATGAACATCAACTTCGATTCAGAGGAATGGAAGAACTACTTACTGATATTTTGGATTTATAAATGCCTATCCAGTTTTTTCTAAAAATATTTCCCCAAGAATTATTCCTGAACTTCGCTGAGCAGACCAATACTGGCATTAAAGATAAGAACCCAACATGAATTTGCGTGTGTCCGAAATCGACATCCAGCAATTTATTGAAATAACGTATACCAGAGCTTCTTAAAGTGTGTTCCGCGGAACCCAAGGGTTCCCTAGAAAAGTCACCGGGGTTCCGCGAAATTATTTATGGTATGAATAAGCACGCCGGTCGGTTTGGGTTGCACACAGAAAGAAAAGTTCTATAAACAGTTTGACCGAGAGGCAATTATCTATTTTCAAGTATACACATGTATGTACTCGTAGATGGTATGATTGCCGTACTGAGTGCCATACTTACATAAGAGGGTTGAGCTTGCGCTTGTCAGCTTGTTTTTTTTTTTCTAAGCGGTATGTGTTGTTGGCCGCTGTAGCCAAAGGGTTATATGCAACTTTCTACAGAAACTAGAGCTGCAAAACTATCGATGGCACTATATATGGCACTATATAGTATAGTATCGATAGTTTCAATTTGACACCACTAGCGATTAATGGTAGCCAACTACCGCGATACTATCGGAAACCTTCAAATACAAATAATTGCCAAAATCAACAGTGAGACCTAGCTACTTCAAACTACAAAAATGCATACTCAAAAATTTTCTAAGAAAGCTAATTAAAAAGCTCGAAATTTTTAATATTCGAAAAACTCGAATTTGCCTCGATTTTGTAAATTGTTTAAAATTTAGACTTGCAACGTGTTGTTTTTGTTGCTTAAAATAACTTATTTGTTAATTTTAATAAAGCACACCAAAATGGTGTTTAAAACTAACATTTCTGTTTTTTCAATATAAATAGTGCCGTAGTAAGGATCCCATATTTTTTTTTCTTACCGATAGTATCGAAAATATCGAATGGTCCAACCACCGATAGTTTTGCAGCTCTACAAGGAATGCGATGAATTGCCAAATGAAATGTGAAATGTCATTATTGGGCACTTGGTAAATCACCTGAAATATTTGTCAGATTATTTTTCGGATGGTAGTAGTAATATAGGTTTGGTGAAAAATACAGACTTTTGAATCTGTGTCTCTGAAAGAGTTTTGTGTTAGTGTTAAGAGTAAATATCATCAAGTCACTAAAAAGGCCACATTAACTTTGCTTCCTTCTGTCACAACGTAATTCAGGTCGAAATTAGATGCTACCACAGAAATGCGCATACAGCTTTCAGACGTTATAACAAACTACTATTTTATACAATAATTAATAACAGCGAAACAATTTGATTCTTTACATTAAAATTTAAAGTATGTTTACTATTTCTAGTAAAAGTTTATATTCATATTTAAATTGCACTGCCTTTGATTTTTTGTTATTTGATGTGGGGTTCCATAAAATGAAAATTGTTTAGTAAGGGTTCCATCTTATTAAAAGTTTAAGAACCCCTGACGTATACAATGTCTTTGGTACATCCACCAAGAGTGCAGAAACATTGGAATTATGGAATCGGAACATCTTTCATAANATTAAAAGTTTAAGAACCCCTGACGTATACAATGTCTTTGGTACATCCACCAAGAGTGCAGAAACATTGGAATTATGGAATCGGAACATCTTTCATAAAGCAAACGATGCCATTCAATTACAATTCCAAATGCTTCCTCGCGAACATCCCAACGCGGATAGGGATAAGATTCGACCAATACTGATAAATTTTAACGAAACGTGTATGCAATTTCCCCTAAAGAGCCAGCTTTGTGTGGATGAGGAAATTTGCTCAACGAAAGCAAGGAATAACTTGAACAGGTATAATCCCAAAAAGCCGGAAAAAATTTAGATATAAAATATTTTTACTTTGCGACACTAGCGGTTTCGCGTACAGTTTTGAAGTAGAATCTGGAGCTGAAAATATTATTGAGCCTGGCATGCCAGATTTGGGTACTGCCTGAGACGTTGTAATGAAACTGGCCAGATATATTCCGACGAATCAAAACTATAGGCTTTGTTTTTCCGAACTTGTTTACATCGTTGTCACTGATAGAATATTTGGGTATGGAAGGGATCCTCAGCTTAAGGACAATACTACGAAATAGAATACCTGACTGCAATTTTCCGACAGATAAAGATATTTCTAAAAAGTGTCGTGGGCACTGCAGCGAATATGTTGCATATGTGGGAGGAATAGATGTAGCTACCGTTATTTGGATGGACAACAAATCTGTTACTCTAGCAACTAATTTTGCTCGGGAGCTACCGAAATCGGAAGTAAAAAAAATATATTAACATTGAAGAACCTTACATAGTGAGCGAGTATAATCGTCACATGAGTAGGGTGGATCTCATCGATAGCATCATGGGCCGTTATAAAAGATTGTTGAAAAGTAGAGGATGGCAAGTTCGCAAGTTTTACCACTTCTTAGGTCTTGCTAGGCTAAGACAAAGTCGGAAACTGGTCAGTTTGTGCCTAGAAGAGAATCCGTTGCAAACACCCAGGATGCAGTGGAGTGTCACAAGCGGTATGTGAAAAATGTGGTGTAGCTTTATGCTACAAGTATTCTCATTTCTTAAAGAACCTAACGGGTTACTCATTATGTCTATTAGCAAGCCTTTTCTTAACCTTACCGAGCATTTTGTAACCGACAAATTGAAAAATTCTTTTAACAAAATCAGAAAGAGCAATTATAGCTACCGGTTGAAGAAAAGTGTTAAGCCATAACTGCCAAAAAAAAAAGTAAGCGTTTTTTTTTCTTTTCGATACAGAAATGCATCCAGATGCTCTTACAACACTTCTGCTTAAAAAAAAAAAACTTTTTTAAAAATGTGGCTAAATTTTTTTGCCTTAGCGCTCGATGTAGTTCAATAAAAATCGGGAAATGTGATAAAAAAAAAACTTAATGCTTGGATCTTGGTTATTTCATCATTTTAAAATATTTTCACCATTTTTTTCGTAATGAATGTTTAAAATGCCTCGTTGCTGTTTCATTAAAAATGTGTGAAAGCTTCTATTATTTTAAGCAAAGTTCGAAAATTTTCGTTTATTTGTAAATTAAGAACGAAATTATTTTCTCCCACAAATTCATTTTGGCTATTTCGAGACATAATAATAAACGTTATTTAATAGAAAAACACTACTTAATGAAGGTAGCACACTATATTTGATAACATCATAGCAAAGCGAAAAAATGTACAGATATATATCTCCACCACTTACCTTGAACATTAGTGGATTGCGATCAATTTCAGCTTCGGCGCTCTCACAAAGTGATTCTGATTCGGAGAGAAAAGCGAGAAACTGCAGAAAGATATCAGAAATAATCGTTAGCAATTAAAATAATGAAAATATGTATACGGAGCACATACTTGATCCATAGCACGATCGAACGACTGAAGACTATGTACTGCGGCATGAAGCTGCTTGCCGCGATTGATGACGCCATTATTTAAATTTGAATAGCTGAAAAGGAAAAGTTTGTTTAATAAATACATATTAACTTATTCATATCACTGGTTAAGTAAAAGTTAACTTTTTGCGGCTCAAAAGTCACAAACTACAGACTTCCTAATCTCTAAAAGCTGTCAACTCAGAAGAAATAGTAGAACTGTTTCTGGTCTTATTCTGTAGAGAATACCTAATTCTTTTAAACTAAAATACGGTTTCTATTCGGTATTTACCCGGACAGTCATAAAAGTAACCGACCTGACTTATAAATACTCATTAATGGAGATCTCCCTAAGATTTTGGATGGAAAAACTCTCGTGTGTGTCATGCCTTTTCTCGTGCCAATGCTGGACACTCGTAAAGACAGTATAGGACCGTTTACTTAATTTACTCAGGATTACAGCTACGGCACCGAGGATTGTACGGAAGGCCCACTTTAGCTACATGTTTGCCAATCGGCCAATGTCCCATTATCGTGGCAGTTAATTTGGGTATACGTTTCCTCGACCTCTTTAAAAGTGCTTCTATCTTTGGCTTGTCATAATGCGGCCATATATTTCTAAGTTTGAAGGTCGGTCCAACGTTGCAGGTTTGAAGGTTGGTCCAACATGTATTAGCCATATGTGCGAATTGCAAATGATGTTCCCTTTTAATGAGTTCGAGTGAAAAGATTATTGTCTCTGCTTGGGATTCATCAAAGGATGCTCTGGCCTTAGGCCCACTCATTTCAGTGCATGTTCATTCCTATGGCGGGGAACTCGGATTAGAGAGATGCTAATTAACTCGTCGGTCGAGCTTAACGCGCATTTGCTTTGACTGTTTTAGATTTTGTTACCGATGAGGCAAGTGCCAGAAGTGCCGCTCGGAAATCTGAGAAAATTTATGCTTTTCGTACTTCTATGCAGCTCCCCTCTAATGCTTTACAGGTCCTTCCGCTTGGAACATTCTAGAAAACCCCCACCCACATCGCAGTCCCTTTTGCACCCGTCAGTATAGATTTCAGTGGAATTCTCCTCGCCTATCTGACTACTGTGATCGATAATACCATCTCTCAACAACCTAAACGCATCCAAAGTGAACGCTCTTAGTGAATCTGTGAACATGCAAAAATCGGTCATCATTATGCGATACAATACCGAAACTGAAAAGTATCAGTCCATCCGCCGCCGCGGCCGTGCCGTGTTGTGTTCTATCCTGGTTATATTTTGGGTAGCTAAGATTAAGATTAAGCGTGCTCGTACGAACTGCCAGAATAAACACCGCATTTGGCGACTAGGTGAAGTCACTACCCCAGAAAAATGCATTCAAAGGGCATTTCAAAAAGAGCTCGGATAGAAAAATTGGGCATAAAAATCTCTCACAAGATGTGTACCGCACTCACAAGACAGTAATATATCGAGCTACAAGGATGGTGAAAAATAGACCCCATTTGCGAAAGTATTTTATTGTTTTCCTTGTCATGTTACATACATATGTACATTAGAGTGCTTCACCCTTTATAGAAACAAACATTTTAAGACCATCGCCTTAATATTTCGTAAAAATATTAAGATTTACATATGTCGTCTGCGCCTATTTGAAAAAATCACATGATTTTGATTCTATTGACGAAATTTTCAAACATTCTTATGCATCTATCATCTGAGGCGATTTTTTGGGAAACATACTTTTAAAAAGTAATTTTATTTGTAAAAATTCTATTTTGGGACTTCTTTTCAAATTGATTAAACTCACTTTCGTCTTAATATTGTTCCGAAATATTTCGGTGAATTTTTTTAAATATATGTAATGCATTTTATAATTCCAACCCCCAAAATGTTTCCAAAAGCTTCCCCAAAAACACCGAAAAGTCGTAAAAAATTCATAAAAGTTCCGAAAGATACCACTTAATGAAATACGAAGTACCTACTATTGGGAAAGTTGCTTAAAAATTCCAAAAAATTGCAAAAAGAAGCAAACAAATCCGGAAGTATAAATCACGACGAGTTTCGGTAATGCCCTCAAAAACGCTAAAAATTCCGAAAACTTTTCCAAATCCCTGGGAATTCGTGAAAGGTCCCGAAAAAATTCTGAAAGACCGCAGATTTTTTAAAATACCTGAAAACATCGCAAAGGTTGCCTGACATCCCGGCGAAATAAAATACGCAGAATCCCGAGAAAATAATATATGTAAGTGCGCAAACTACCAAAAAAAATAAAAAATTCAGAAAAACTCGAAGGAGCCCGAAAGGCCCCGAAAATTACGGGAAACCTCTTTAAAATAAAAGACAAAGAATTACAAAAATTACAAAAGTTTTCCTAAATTCTGAAAAGAGTACCGGAAAGTTTTCCAAAAAATTCTAACAAACACCGAATTGTGCGTAAAAATAAAACACGAAGAAAAAAACTCACAAATTTCCTGCAGCACTCTGAAATAATTCGGATTGGCTAAAAAATTTATTTAGTTAATTTAATTTTTAAATTTAAGAAAAATTAATTTCGTTTTCGTCTCCGAAAAATTGGGAGGTCTAATGGCCGGTTTCACTAGCAATTTAAGTGAAAAAATAATTTTTCTCTTCTATCAGTTTGCATACTAAATAAAAACAAAAAATTAATTTGCATTAAAATTTCTCTCGACTAACGAATGTTTTAAATATCGCAAAAAAAAATCAAAAATTGAAACCAAGGCACTCACCGCTGATTAATGGCCTCTGTCATCTTTTTGAGACGCGTAGTATCATCCGATGGATAAACGGCAATCAACTTTTGCGTCAAAGCATTGAAAAGTTCAAATTGTTGTTTATTCTGATGCAGCTCGGCGTGGAAAGACTGTAAACAAAATGCACAAAAGCAAATTACACAAATTAATTAATTACAATTTTATAGTATTTGTTAGTAAAAGTTTGCAGCCAGCAATCTAGCCACACACACACACACAACTACATGCTCGTACATACCTTTTGCTCCTTTTGCTGCGCTTCCAAGACATCAGCCGTGGTGGCAACGTTGCCCATGCGCTCGGCACGTGCCTCCATGCGAGCCAGCCATTTTTCCAACTCCAAGCGCTTTGTTTCATAGCTGTGCGGGTGTGTGTGTCAATAAAAAAGAAAGGGATGACAGAATTTTATTAGTTTTTTAATGTAATTAACTTAGTTTTAATAAAACGTATAATCTCTTTAGGAAATTTGCAACACTACTCACCGCTGTGAATCGCCGAGCATATTCTTCAATTGGGCGGCGCGTTGCAGCACACACTGTGAGGTCTCATCCCAGTGCTCACGTAAGCGTGTAACTAGAGAAATAACGTAAAGAAAAAAGAGGGATTAGTTATGATTGAGAAATACATACATATGCTGGGTGAGAAAAGTTAGTTATTTAAAAAAATCACATAAGAAATTATAACAATTACAACAAAGGTGAGTAAAATGTCGAAAGTAAGTGACTGAGCTTTCGACTGCTGCAGCTGTAAGTACAAATGTAAGTGAAAGCTTAGTAAAGTTGAGTAGAGAGAGAGCTCTTGATGCTTTCGCATGAAGAGCAACAGAGAAAGCGCAATCGAGGCCTTGTTTTTATTTGAGTGCTGTAAGATTTCTCCTTGCTTATACGATGTCCATGTACATATGTTTGTATGACCGTGGTACCATAGGACTACTTTTTTTAAATTAAACCTGCATTAAAGGAGCCAAAAGTCTAATTTTTGGTGGAAGGTGATTTCGTAAGGGTAGGAGTGTGATGTATTTTCGAATGAATATTCGTCGTCACGATTTCGTTTCAAAATACATTGAACCAGGAGTCCTTTATAATTTCCACATTTTAACCAGAAAAATAAACGATCATGCAAAATTCATTAACATTAAGTTAGTGGTAAACAATTTGATAGTTGTGACTAACAGGGCAATTCTGGCTTTGATAGTAAACAGTTTTTCTGAGATAAATGAAAGACAGATGGCAAGATATTACGAAAGGCTTTTCTTGCTCTAGTATAAAAGTCTTGGAAAAAAAGCTTTCTCAAACATCACTCGTGGTGGAAAGCTCTTTTGAGGGAAGCACTTGTATATAATTTAGCTCACGTCGCTGCAACAGTATTAAATGGCCGAGTGAGGAAAGCACTGTTGTATTTTTTTTTAATTTAATTTTCTTGCAATTTTTAGATTTCATTGTCTTGAAAAGAAGATTATATATTTTTTTATTTCTTTTAATTTTTAGAAATTAATTTTTTTCGTTTTGTTTTTTTTAAGAAAGAAAACTAAATGGTTTTTGAATTGCATTATATTTTTATTTTTTATTTTTTTTTATTTCTAATTAAATATATTTTTTAACTAAAATTAGCAAAATTTTTTTGTCTTTTCAAACTTAATTTTCTTTTTAGTTTTAGAGTTTGTATTAAAAGCCAAAATATATACGGTTTTTTATTTCATTTAATTTTTAAATACGTACTATTATTTTCCAATTTTTATTTGATTTTTTTCTTTTACTAATTTAATTTTCTTAGATTTCATAGTTTCAAAAAGAAAAATTTATATTTATTAATTGCATTTAACTTTGAAAAAAAAAATTTTTTTACATTAATTTTATTTTATTTTCCCTTTTTTAATTTTTGTTTTCATTCATTTATTAGTTTTTACCATTTAATTCATTTTTTTTTTAGTTTTTTGCTCAAGCTTTTAAGGCATTTGCCACAAGAATTACGAAAGAATTTCGTCTTGTCAAAGACTGTGGTGAGTTGAAAGACAGTTGCCAGGATTGCCCTGTAAATTCTTCATAGTGTCAAGGATTATGGAAATGTTGGTGCTTTCCAAGTAAATACGTATGAAAGCTTCAAAACAGCTTCTTAATTTCAGCAAGTTCTAATCAAATTGTATGTGCAAGGGCCACCAGGTGGGCAGTGATGTCCTTCGCTATCGATTTTATTCTTAGTAAGTTAAATTGTTTTTATTTTTGCGTATTAATGTGTAGTTGCATTAGCTGGGATTAGCTGCCATAAACGTTAATTTACAACATTTAGTTTGATTTTGCATTTTTTTTTTAGTGCATTTTTGGTTAAAATATCGCATATCCTCTTTCCGTCAATTAGTTTTACCTTTCAAACAACAACGCATGTAATCCAAATCAGCAGCGCAATGGGGCGCAAGGGAAAATTGTTTCAATGCTAGGCGATGAATAGAGAGATAAATGATAAACAGTAGTAGATACTTATAAGTAGTTTAGGCTATGGGAGAATTTATTAGAGGCACGAATTCAAAACATCTCATTTTTTTTTAGTTATTCAGATACAATCAATTGTTGTAGAGGGATTAAAAAAAATATATATATTTTTTTTCTTCTCGAGCAAGCTTTAAAGCATATCTTTTTTTTTTAAATAAATTGCGTGGACTATCGCAAACACGTCAATTTCAATGAGTATGTTTATTTATTTTATTACATGCATTGCGTTTAGATAAAATTGATATGCAGGGACTTTTTTGTCTGCTGGAATAAAGTCTGTTACAGATAAAAATTTTTCACAAAGGAGTTCGCTATATAAAATTCCAAATGTATAAAAAAACAAAGAATCACAGTTTCTTCCACAAGTACCGGGTACAGCGGAACTTTAGACTAGATTTTGAGCTAGAGAAATTTGTTAAAAAAATATGGTTCATTAGGCTCTAAAAACAATCTGTGTGAAAGATGAAAATTTTTGGTCAATACCTTAGGCTCGCCCAAGTTCATCAAAGCTCAAGTGGAAAAAAATGTTCTTAGCTTATTTCGATTCTCCACAAATAAGGTCCATACAACAAATCATGTAGGACTAATAGTTTCGAAAATATTTGCAATTGTAGTCAAAGAAAAAATGATTTAGTTAATGAATTTATTGATTTTCATTTTTTGACCACATTGAACTTTGATAGTCTTGGGCGAGCCTAAGATATTGACCAAAAATTTTCACCTTTCACACGGATTGTTTGTTAATGAATCATGTTTTTGCTATAACCAATCAAAATTCAAAAAAAAATGGTTTTTCGGCCCATGCTTATATTCAGCAAGTTGTATGCAAAACCATATAACTTTGAAGGACCCGGCTGAAACTTGCACTTAATTTGATTAAAACTTAATGGGCTACAAAACTGCATGAATACTTGAAAATTGAATTTTAAAATTTTTATGAACATTTTTTGAATTTCTGTGAACTTTATATATAGTGCGAGACTCTGATTCATCTGGTTTATATTATAGAATTAACTATACATAATTTCATATGTAAGTAACACAGTTCAACAAAATTTGATCGTATTTTATTTTTGAAGTGCATTTACAAAATGTTTCTAGCACGTCCAGTTTTTGAGAAAAAGCTGTTAAAGTTTCGAAAAATTCCTGAAAAATCCTTGCTGGTGAAATCGGTTGTAAGAAGAATAAAAGGATTCTAAGTAATTATTGCTCGAATACCGCCAAGTGATAGGAAAATGACTCATTCGAGTAATAATAAAACGGCTTGACCAGGTGTGTTGCCTTCGGGCGATCAATTTGTTGCGAGAGCGACTCGATTTCTTATATCTGACCGGAAATAATTGACCGGTGGGTTCATAAATAATAATAATAATATTAACAGATTGGCGCTTATATTAGTGTTTGGCCGAGTTTCTAACCGATTTGTGGCGTGCGCCTTGATATTGTCCCACAAGGGGGAGGTACTTACAGTGTTCAGCCATCTCCGAACGGCGATTGTATTTTTATGAGAAGCTGTTTTCCATGACAGAAGTACACTCGGAGTACATACATATATACATATGTGTTTGCAAAAACACTTAAAACACTTATATTCATACACACCCAGCATTTTGTAAAATTTTCGAACAAAAATTGGTATTATTTGACTCTCCCCAGATGATAACAGCGATCGAATATGCACTCATTTTCTAATCAAATATGACTATGTCGTCGGGTGAAAACTGTATCGTACATATGACTATTGTTGTTATATTTTTTGTCATCTTTGGTTATTCTTTTAACAATTTTCGTCAATTTTTTTAGTCATTTTTGTATCAAATTTGTGGTTATTTTTATATAAAATTTGTGGTCATTTTTATATCAAATTTCTAGTCATTCCTGATTATTATTTTTTTATAATTTGTATTTATTTGTTGTTACTTCGAATCATTTTACCATTTATTTTGAAAAGTCAATTTTGAAGAAGGACGCGAAAATTCAGACACCCCCTTTTTTTTCTGGGAAGTCGTCTACATTGACACGCGGCTTCAACTTTAGCCGGACACACCAAGAGGGAATACATGCTATTTAAATAGGCCCTCTGACTTACGACTTCTGTCTAAATTATCGCGATGAGAAAGAAATCGAAAGCTTCAAATAATATAAATAAAAGCCTCCGTGCGTGCCTTGCCCCAGTGCGGACTAGAATACATTGGGTCCCATGCATAAAAATTGAGCTTAAAGTCAGAATCAGTTTTTACATTGATGAAGTGAGCTCAAGCTAAATAAATTGTACTGAAAATCGATTCGGAGCTTAAGCTCACTTTATATGCATAAGGCACATTAATTTACCTTTACGAGTATATCTTTGATTATCTGGCCTTTTCACATCGATCTTCTAAATCGCCATTCTAAATTGGATTTAGGCAGCTAAAACTTTAACCCAATCAATGCAACCCTTGTTTTCTAAAAAAGACGTCCTGAAGCCATCTAACAGTTCACACAAAACCCGCTTCCATTGAGTGAACCGCAGGCCCATAGTTCGGCATTTTATTAGCCAATTTGTCTACCTGAACACTACTTAGCCTATTGGCTTTCACATTAATTCAATTAAGACGGAAATTATCCTACAAAATTTTAACCTAACGGGCAGTCTGGCTGACATTATTGAGACTCTGCTTCGTATCTGTTCGCTTGACAACACGAATTACGAGTTAATACCCAGTGCGAAAGAGAATCGGAAGCTTTCATCCAGATATCATGAATCGACAGTTTATTTTCCGGTCTTGGAGAAGCGTGTGTAGAGTTTTTCAGTCCTCTGGGAGAAATACACCACCTGAGACCAGTAGGAATAGAGTTTTCTATGTAATTAAGCTGAAGTCACTTACTCATGAGTACCGCTCGTGGTACCCTCACGAAAAACGAATAGGCATATAAGTATCTTTTTTATAATTTTGAAATAAAAATTAGGCAATTGATATCAAATCAAAATTCGGCTTAAACAAGAATAGTTAAAAATCGATTGGTTTCATTGCAATCATCTACCCGCAATTCCGCCGCTGGCATTCTGCACCAACTGCGTCTCATCGTGCGATGAACGTCGACGCATGCGTATCTCTTCGCGCGTCAAACTACCAGCAGCCTGAGCGGCGGCGCTGCTGCAGCGGCAGCAGCGCAGCGCGTGACTGCGCCTGATGTTGCAGCAATGCAGCGGCCGCAGCTGAGCCGGGCGTCAAACCCGTATTATGCATGACATTGGCTGGCACATTCCCCAACAGCTGTTGACGTATTTGCTCCGAAATTCACTGCTCAACGGCATCGGTGGTCCACCACTACTACCACCACCGCCGCTACTGGCTGGGCCAACACCACCACTACCTGCGCCGATATTTCCCGAACCACTCTAGCGCCAGCACCTGCGCCACCGCCACCTACTCCAATCATATTTGATTTACTAAAATCTTGCGATGCTTGCACGCGGTGACGGCTGTACTGCAGCTCAAGTGGCAGATTACGATCCAGCGAACGCATGTGGTGCTCGATAGTGGAACGCATTGCATTGTGCTCGGCGGTTTGATTGAGCGCCGTGGCAGAGCCCTGCAGCTGCTGTGAGCGCAGCTGCTTCAACTCCTCGAATGATTGTCGTGCGGCAGCGGCCACAGCAGCCACAGCTGGGTTCTGTGGCATGGCGCTAACATCGCGTACGGTTGTTTCGTCCAAAGAGAGATTGCGTTCGTAGGGTGGACCGCGTAAATTCAAATTGGTTAGCGGGTGACGTACACCTGCGCCAGCACCCAAACCGGCCTTGAAGCTCAAGTCGAAATTGTTTTGCTGTGCGGCCACTGCGGCGGCGGCAGCTGCAGCTTCCATTGAACGTAAATTCATTTGCTCTTGCATGGCCCGCTCCATATTACGTAGGCCGCTCTCAATGCCGCGCAGTGCATCCTCCGAACCAAAGTCCTCTGTGGGTGATATGCGCGCGCTTGTTGGGCAAGCATTAGATGCGGAGGCGACGGCGGCGCGGCAGCAGCAGCAGCGGCGGCGGCTTTCTTTGCTTCGCTTGCGCGTGTAGGCGCTGGTGATGGCACCGCAGACTTGGGCAGCGCATCATTGCTAGCCGACAACAGCATGGGTGGATCAAAAGGATTTGAGCTACGCTTGAACACGTCACTTGGCTTCTCCGGTGGCAATGGTGGGCGATCTTTGAACTTGTTGACGGTGATTGGTGAATTTTGCGCGCTATTTTGTGCGGAGCTCTGCGCCGAAGCGGGCTTCTTGGGTAGCGGCGGTGGTTGGCGGCCCCCCGGCGGTGGCAACGGGAATCCATCCGGCAGGCTCTTGAGGCTGTGCCGCTTTGGGGTATCTCTGGCGGTGTGCACGATCGGCTGCGCGTGCCGGTATAGCAGGAACTGGTTTGTTGTGTTGCGGTGGCAGTGGCGGTGGCACGGCGCCAAAGGGTTTCGGTGGCAAATGCATGGCCGGTGCGCTCTTCTCCTCCTGTGAAGCTTGTTTGCGTAGTATTTGCTGGGCGCGTATAGCGGCCTGCGCGGCTAGTTCTGAAGTGAGCCGCGGAATTTCTGGTGCCATTTTGGGACCATCGGGGTCGGCGGCGTTGGCGGGTGGTGGCGGTGGTTTAGCAGACATTTTCGAAGGGCGTTGTGTAAGCTGAGGCTGCTTATTCGAATGTAGCGCTTCCAAGGGTTCACAGAAGAATCGTTGATTTTAGATTGATATGCGGATATTTTTCTTATGGGAAAAAAACTAAGACATTTGTGCGGATTCGTTGCAATTTTTATTTATGAATTAAATCCTTAAATCATTTTTTTGATTTCTTTTCAGCGGCTTTTTATATCACTACACTATTATGCGTATGCTTTTGTTCACTTTACGACATCACTGCCTACTTTCGGGCCTTCCAATACTAAGTTTACTTCAACACTTTTCTTTTGTTGGTTTTTTACAGTTAAGCCGGCATTTTTATTAGTTTTTATTTCTGCAGTTTTTTGTTTACTGCTGTGTTTGTTTTTGTTTTGGCCTTTGTAGTAGCAAAAGCGCCGCTAGTAAATGCAACTGTTTACAGCAAACATAAACGACAATAATGTGCAAATAAATAAACACTGCCGTAAAACCGGCAATAAAGGCAACAACAACAAACTATGTGCAACCTATAAAGTGTAATAGAAAAGTGTCGCGTGGCTATTGCGCTCGGAGCGCGGCAACACCTCAGACTCTCTTTTGAATTATGCTCTCTTATTTGCGCTCATTTTCTTTTTAGTCACTCTCACTTTCGCGCTCCTTCTTCTACTGTGGCTCTCTCTCGTTCTATCTAGCCCACTTTCTCTATTTTTCCGCTTTCATCCACTCTCACTTTGTTACTCTTCACCACATCCGCTGCGTGTTTTCACCACTCTTACTACCAACTCATCATAGCCGGCTTTCATTTACTTTTACTGTAGCATACTTTTCGGCTTTGTGGAGATTAAGGCCAACCACAGACTCTTTATTACTACAGTGGACCCCCTTAAATTGCAGCTGCCACACAAGACTTCATCTTTCATCAGTACGCAAAAGCCTTCCCTCATGTATTTTGTGGCTATGTACCTTGCTTTCTAACAAAATTTGTACTCATTTACCGGTGCCACGTACGCACACATACATTCGTACATACCAAGGTGTGTACTACCGCTTCCGGTACATCAAACTTCTCTCAATTGCACTCCCGTCCACCAGATACCGGCGCCTGGAGCATTGCCCCAAAGGCGTGGGTTGTACTTACTATGTGCAATTTGCTACAACGCATGTTGCGGCTATTTGTTGCAAATGTACCCTTGCCACAAGTATTATGCATACACCAAGCCACTCACACAAACATATAAATGCTAAGTCATGCACTCCATAGCTATTGCAATTGTGAAAGAGTTAGTGAGGGGGACGCACGTGCGGACATCGTGCATCCGCCCACCTGCTTCAACTAGCAACCACACCCACTTTGCACTTTGCATATACATATGCATATTCGACCGTACCACCTTACAAACAAACGAGAAAATTTTGCCACATAGCCCTGTGTTTCAAATATTTTTGCAGGGCAATTTCGCAAGAAAAAAAATTAATGTTTTCGGTGCTACCTACAGGCAATAAATAAAAAAAGTAAGGACGCCTGGACCACACTGGAGAAGTGAAATTTACGTTACATATCGTCACTTGAAATTGAAAAAGACGTAACAACATCGTAAATGAAATGGAAAAAGTCGTGACTAATATTTTAATTTTTTCCCATAAAATTATGTGGCGAGTTGTAATTCGATGAAATCCATCATATAAATCAAAAAGTGAATTTTGAACTTTTTATTAGTTATGACTTTTTGCATTTCAACGCTGATGTTTATTACGTCTTATTGCATTTCAGGTGACGATATGTACTATTATTATCTCATAACCAATATACATATATATGTTTATTTACATATGTGTATGCCTTTTCTTAAGGTTATATTTTTGTCTTTTTTTTGTCTATCTAGATCCCTACCTCTAACCCCTGTTCGTTCTTATTACATCTATGTTATTCTGTTTTCCTTTATCTTTATACTTTATCAATAACACAATCAATAGTAACATCCAACAAAATATCGATAACAAAACCAATAAAAATATTGATAACTAAATCGATGACAAATTCGATACAAATTTCGAAAGCAAAATCGATAATAATAATGATAGCAAAATCGACTAGAAAATCGATAAATAAATCTATGGAAATGGATATTAAAGTATAAAAAAATATCGATAAATAATCGATAATAAAATCGATAGCAAAAGTCGATTACAATATCGATAAAAATATCGATAACAAAATCGATAAAAATATCGATAACAAACTCGATAAAAACATCGATAGCAAAACCCATAAGTAATTGATAACAAAATCGATAAGAAAATGAATAAATAATCGATAAAAAGAAATTATAACAAGATCGATAACTATTTGATAACTAATTGATAACAAAATCGATGACGAAATCGAAAAAAAATCGATAAAATCGATGACAAATTCAATAAAAATTTCGATAGCAAAATCTGTATAATGTTGGTACCAAAATCTATTAGAAAATCGACACAAAAAAATATCGATAACAAAATCAATAAAAATAACGATATCAAAATCGATTATAAAAGCGCTAAAAATATCGATAACAAAATCTATAACAAAATCGATAACAATATTGATAAAAACTTCGATAACAAATACAAATATCGATTATTATCTCGATAATTCCCAAGAATCTCGAAAAGCTCTTAAATCCCGAAATAGTTCCCAGATTGAGTCTCTGTGCCTCTATCTATATCCTTTTCTTTATAATTACCTTTATTTTAATCTTTCTTCCTCTATCTTCATCTCAACTTTTATCGGTATCCTCATCCTCATCTTTATCTTTGCTTTTACTTTTATGTTTATCATTTTCTTCTTCTACATATTCCCCTTCACCTTTGCCTTTATATAAGTAAAGTTTTTAAATTTATCTTGGTCTTCATTTTTGACTTTATCTTATCTTTACTTATCCTTGTTTTTGTTTTTATTTTTTTCTTTGCCTTTACCCCTTTCTTTATCTATGTACGTACTCATCTTTACTTTCATTCTTGTATTGGTCTTTTTCTAAGTGTTATTCTTTAACCTTTTATTAGCAAGTTTTTATTACAAAAATAATATACATTCAAGAAGCACTTGTTTCCGACCCAACCATTTCCGTTGCACCATTTTAGTGTGCAAGTTCCGTTGAATTTGCCAATTTACTCCCAACCAACCAACCGCCGCTAAGAAGTTTCAACAAGTAATTTTTACATACATAAAAAAACATAAAATTAAAAATAACAAGTAAGAAAGTCTAAGTTCGGGCGGAGCCGAAC